>NW_028281337.1:486234-672468 GCF_059751285.1 Brachycentrus maculatus
CTCACACTTTTCAAGAACGTCATAAATAAAAAATCGTCAACATTTTGAGTTTGTCCAAATACTTGTTCACAAAATCTGGGTTTTCTCCACTTAGGAGTTATTACATATAATTTTTTGACATCTCATCAAAGATGAAGAAGAATATGGAAGTCTGGGCATTTGCGGGGCTGACGACCGTCATAGGCTATAGAACTTCCAAGAATTTGAATGGTGTAGTTGTCAATAATGTGTAGAATCGGTGAATGTTACACGTGGGTAAAGTGATCACTTAAACCAGCCTAAAAATGAATGAATGCCCAAAAAATATACTATATCCCAGCAAAAGAGGCATATTTTTATCTTAATATTTACCTGCTACAGGGCAGAAAGTGTTGTTTTTGCATTTTGAAGAAAAGGTATTGTTTAATTATTTTTTTTAAAAAGTTACTTAATATTTTTCAAATGGAGAAAAAACATTCAGGTTTTACCTAAAAAGATATGTTGCACAGTTAAACGTTCAATAAATGGCTTGATATTTATTTTTATTACATTGTATTATATTTTTAAACTTTAAAAAAGTTATCCTGAAAAATCACGTTTTTTGATTTATGACGTTCTTGAAAGGAGTGAGCGATATGTTTTATTTGAAGAAAAACATTTTTACATAAAAACGGTATTTTAAGCAAAATATGGAAATGCGTTAAATGTTACCTGGGTTTGAAGCTAAGTTAGTTGCGGACTTTTGATTATTCTGCCTTAACCCTTTCCGGTCCTCCAAAATTAAAAAAAATATATAACAGTTAACAGTTATAATAACAGTTGCATTCCAATTGGAAAACAATCCTCTGTCCTCTGCTCCACATACTGTTGTAATAGATACGAGTGACAAAAATGTAAGCTAGGAATTTAAATAAATAATACTAATGATGAAAAAAATGTCTAATAACATCCAATATGGAACCTAACAGGCAAAAATCGATGTCGAATGAGATTGGACATTAGACCAGTAAGGGTTAAAGACACCCATCGACATTTCTTTAGAACCAATCGTTCGATCGATTTTCGTTGGTTGGAAAATATTGCCTTGTCTTAGCAACAAGCCCGCCGGTGTAAATATATTTCATATAAGGGGGTTTAACAAATAAATCAACTATGGGCAGAACTGTGAACGTTACACAAGTGTATAAAGCGATCACTCGAGCTAACCAAATATTCGGTCGAAAGTCCTGGAATGCTAAGACTCACATCTCCATCCGTATAAAACCAATAGATGCTGCGTCTCAAGTTGAGACACTTATAATATCTTTGACTACCTATAGATTTTAAGACAACGACCATGTTGTGTTATTTATTATAAGGCATAACAATTTTTGGTATCAATAATCTTTTCTCAAAACCGACAGGTGTAATTTTGCTCATCAAAGACATTTTTAATAAAAACGTTTCATGGGTGTGTGCCAGCCACACAATTTTATTCTTTTGAAGGCAGATTATTTGTGCATAAATATTTGATGATGTATAGCACACATGACGATTTTTAACTGTTGAATGGCAAATTAATTCATGGAAAACGTTTTTATACAGGAGTCTAGCCTTAGGTTTCCCATACTAAGTTTCGCATAGCCTGAAGAGGTGTTTCGTAAAAAATGGAATAACTATATACTTATATAAAAAATAATAATGCTCAATTAATGAAAATTTTCATTTTCATGAAAAATCACCTCAAGGGTGTTTTTAAAACTTGGCGTTATTTTAAAACGAAATACGTAAATTATTATTTTTCACATAAATATTTTTTTAAAGGAATAACCCGCAAAGCCTGTACATTTTAAAGGTTTGTCTGTAGGTAGGATAGTAAGGATAGGGAAGGTTGATATGAAAAGTACATCACAAACACCCAGACCGATTGAGAAAAAATCTTTCTTGATTTTTTTGTGTAATTTGTGAAAATCGAATCCGCGATGCCAGTTTTACAGTCGAGCGTCTTACCAACTATGCCACGACGCTTATCTGTATGTATACGTACATATGTCAAGATGTATATTTTTAAACTTTATGCTTAAAATCTTATTATTTTATATAAATAAAATCATATAATTAATCAATTCAATTGTGCGCTAGGAAGTATAATAATTGACGAAAATAATAGTCACAACAAGGAAAATATGTAATTTTCTATCTTTTAAATTATAGAGATGAATATAATAGGTAGAACATCAAAATATGATTAACTCAACATGAAAAAGGCAAATTTTTCGTTAAAATTTCCGAATTTGCGAGGTGCTCCATCACCGAAAAGTTTGGGAAGCCCTGGTCTAGACAATATAATTCATTACCATAGGGTAACCCACACACGTGTAGGCGCATAAGCCTTTTTGTTTGAATATTTTATTTTATTTTTATCCCTATTTTCTCATGCACTGAATTTTTGATAGTCAAACAAAATGTGTAACATTTTTCAATAATTTAAGAAAACACTTCGTTTTTTACCACTTGAGTTTTATTATAGACTACATGTTTCAGAAGTTAAACATCCATCATTCATGTCTGTATAATAACTAAAATATAAAATATATTTTTTTTCTATAAATAAGGAGAGGGGAAAGTAAGGGGAAGGGGTTAGTCAAGGAACGGAGTTTGAAAACAAAGGAAAAATTGAAAGCAATGGCGAAGAATTTTGAAACAATATATTATTTAATAAATTATTATTAGAATTCAGGTTTTTTTGTATTTCTAAATTTTCAAGATAATTCATAATTTGGCCTTTATATGGAACAAGGTGTAATAATTTTAATTTATGAGAGTAAAATGAGTGATTAGTATCTATTATATGATTTGCAAATTCCGAAAAATAATTACTAACAAGACCGCTATGATGTTCTTTAATTCTAATCTTTAAATTTCTCGCAGTTTGGCCAGTATATTTTCTATCACAATCTCCACACGAAATTTCATAAACACCACTTTTTTGTAATAAATCAATTTTAGATTTTGAGTTATCGAGGATTTTATGTAAATTATTATTTGTATAATATGCAGGTTGGATATGGGAGGGTAAGATTTTTGAAATATTTTTAGTTATTGAACCCGTATATGAAATTTTTCGCCAAGATTTATTTTTAATTGAATCATTATGAGGAGCTGAATATATGAATTTTTTGGTTAAATTATTAACATTTAACATTTAACATTTAACATGTAACATTTTTATTGTAAATTGTAGGTATAATAAGCATTTGTATCATTCTAGTGAATTGCTTACACGTGTCTAGCGGTAGTCATGTGTAGACGCATAACTTTTAATTTTTAATTTAAATTTTACTAAGTAAATACCACTATTCCTTAAATGTGACAAGTATTTCGATGCATTCATCATTTTCAAACACCGTATGTAAAACTAACTTTTTATATAATTTTTTTTTGTTTTTACCCCAATTTTCTCATGCAGTTGGGACTTTAAAAAAAATTAAAAAGTCTAAAAATTATGAAACATTTTTATAGTTAATTGTATACTACACATAAGTATAATTGCAAATGTGTCTACATTTGACCTGATGATGAAATAGTTATTCTGAAACTGATAGTCATGAAGTAGTGTTTTTAATGGTATTACGAGTATGAGAGGTTATATTACCATGCCACAAAGATAACCTGGCATTTAATATATAATTCATTCAAACCCTTATCCGCACCCCAATGGTGCATAGGGCACTGCATCATACAAACGCAGTGTTATCTTGATCGTAAACAAATGAAGGAAAGGTGATCAGCCCTCCGCTTCAGGTACCAGTCCAGATTAATTTTGAATAAATATAACAGTGAAAGAATCACTTATATTTATTTGACTCCCCCTGGGAATCGAACCTGGGACCTTTAGTACGGTAGCCGAGGGTGCTGACCATAACACTACGGAGGCTGAAAAAATTGTATACTGCACATATCGCTTACTCTTTTCAAGAACGTCATAAATCAAAATACTTGACTTTTCAGGAGAACGTTTTTAAACTTTAAAAATATAATACAATGTATTAAAAATAAATATAAAGCCACTTATTGAACTTTTTACTTTGCAACAGATCTTTTTAGGTCTATTTGATCTATTTGAAAAATATTTAGTATATTTAAAAAAATAATTAAACAATACCTTTTCTTCAAAATGCAAAAACAACACTTTCTGCCCTGTAGCGGGTAAATATTAAGTTGAAAATATGGCTCTTTTGCTGGGATACAGTACATTTTCTGGGCATTCCGAAGACATGCACAACTGAAAATCGACGATTTTTGATTTATGACGTTCTTGAAAGGATTGAGCGATATACATAATTGCAAACGTGTCTACATTTGACCTGATGATGGAATAGTTATTCTGAAACCGACAGTCATAAAGTAGTGTTTTTCGTGGTATTACGAGTATAAGAGCCACATATATATATAACTTTGTGGTATACTATGCCACAAAGTTAACATGACATTTCATTTATAATACAAAATACATTTTTTAAAGGTTGAACCATGGAACAACTGGGTCTTTATGTTAACAGTGAGATGACCCGACAAGGTTAAGGGATCATTAAATATTTTTCCTATTGATACTAAATCATGATATTATTGTAAACATATCGTAAATTTACATCAGAATCAGGTTGGTGGTGATTTTCCAGACAAATTACGCGATAAAATGATATCGGGTCCCTTGTCACTTGACCCCCGTGATAGAATATGTGGAAATTAGATAATAAATGTGTAAATGACTTGTGCCCTGGCATTTTACTCGTCCTACTAGGTCAATTCTGATACAACGTTTATTGATTTTTTCATCATACGGATGTTTACATCATTTTTTAATCGATATCTCAACACAGATGAAAAATAATATGGAACACGAGCACCGTCTCTAAACTCTTAAAGAGTCTTTAAGAGATCATACCTCTAAAAGAGTTCATTAAAAAATTAACTTTTTTTATGGTACGACTTTTTAACCTAAGCTATCTTTACTCAGCTTGGACTTGCTTAACTTGATCTAACTTGACGTTACTTCACACTACTAATTCTAAGTAGATTCTAAGTCCTCAAATATTACCTCACATGACTTAATCAAACATAATAAAGTAGGTAGGTACTTAGTTTTCAAAATTAACCTTAGTAAGTCAATTTACGTAAGTACCTACGTATATATGAATTTTTTTTATTCATTGTCAAGTCTTTTAAGTATGTTAAAAAATAAATCACAACTAAGTCTGTTAAATTTAAATGTAAATATTTTAAGTAGGCACCCAGGTATGTATATATTTTTTTATTCGGTGCAACGTCTATAAAGTATGTTAAAAAATCAACCTGAACTAAGCATGTTTATCGAAAATTTCCCGAAGATTATTTAAATCGTGGCTTATGCATCACCTCTTAGTATTTGTTATATGGAACATTTTGAGTGCGCCCAAAACCTTGTTCACAAAATCTGGATTATCTCACCAATGGATGTCTCTAGTAAAGTTCTAGTGATTCAAGAACAAGGTTTTTTAATTGGTTCATTTATATAGAACTTCCAAGAATTTGAGTAGTGTGGTTGTCAATAATGGGTAGAATTGGTGAATGTTACAGGTGTGTAAAGTGATCACTTAAACCAGCCTATGACGGTCGTCAGCCCCGTAAATGCCCAGACTTCCATACTCTTCTTCATCTTTGATGAGATGCCAAAAAACTAATCTGAAAATTAACTCCTAAAATTGGAGATAATCCAGATTTGTGAACAAGTATTTGGACACACTCTAAATGTTGTAAAATTATTTAAATAGTTTAGGGCGTGGATTAATATCTCTTCAAAAAATAATATAATAATATGGAAATTTGGGGATTTACAAGGCTTACGATCTGTCTAAGAGATTATTTTAAATACTGTAACATTCACCATTGGACCCTCAATTTACTATTTCAGATTTTTATATGTGTATATATGTATATATATATATATATATATATATATATATATATATATATATATATATATATATATATATATATATATATATATATATATATATATATATATATATATATATATAATATATATATATATAGCCTCCGTAGTGTAATGGTCAGCACGCTCAGCTACCGTTCTGGAGGTCCCGGGTTCGATTCCCAGGGGGGTAAAATAAATATTAGTGATTTTTTCACTGTAATATTTATTCAATATTACCCTGGACTGGTACCTGAAGCGGATGGCTGATCACCTTTCCTTCATGTGTAAACGATCAAGTTAACACTGCGTTTATATGACGCAGTGCCCTATGCACCATTGGGGTGCGGATAAGGGTTTTTAATTTTTTAATATATATAAATATATATATATATATATATATATATATATATATATATATATATATATATATATCTATCTATATATATATATATATATATATATATATATATATATATATATATATATATATATCTATCTATATATATATATATATATATATATATATATATATATATATATATATATATATATATATATATATATATATATATATATATATATATATCGCTCACTCCTTTCAACAACATGTCAAATATCAAAAAACTTGATTTATCAGGAGATCGTTTTTAAAGTTTAAAAATAAAATTAATTGTATTACAAATAAATATCAAGCCACTTATTGAACTTTTTACTGTGACAACAAAACAGATCTTTTAGGTAAAACCTGAATGTTTTTACTCCATTTGAAAAATATATAGTATATTTAAAAAAAATAATAAAACAATACCTTTTCTTCAAAATGCAAAAACAACATTTTCTGCCCTGTAGCGAGTAAATATTAAGTTAAAAATATGTTATTCATTCTGGGATATAGTACATTTTCTGGGCATTCCGAAAACATGCACAACTGAATGCTTACGATTTTTGATATATGACGTTGTTGAAACGAGTTAGCGATATATTTACATCTCAAAATACATGCAGGCCTGAGTTCACGTTATACACGCCTAGCATTTACCATTCCACCTATGACACACATTGATAACCACACTACTCAATCTAGATTTAATTTTCAAGATCTTAAATTCTGGAAAATTCTTTCTCATAGCTCGCTGTAAAGCATTTGCACGATAAATATATAATGGTAACATTTCTATTTTTCATCTCGGGCAAAGATCAGTAGAAAATTACGTATTTTCATATAAGATTTAACATGTTAATCATTTATCACAGTCACATGACATTGAATTCTGAGTAAATTATATATATTTAATACAAACAGGGTTTATCTCGAATCGGCAAGCATTCATACTAAACGTATCTAACGTTAAATAAAATACATCGTAAATGGATAGTCTTGCATATTATTTTGCGAAATAAAAATACTTTGTTTTTTGATCCACGCACATTTTTATTAATAACCAACATTCGTTTGATAATGCCCTAACAAGGCGAAACAATTGTCACAATATAATTTTTCATGTGTTTTTTGTTAATAAAATACAACTTAGTAGACTCAAAAAATCTGTGTTTGATTTAAAATTAATACATAATAACCAACTAGTTTCGGCAACAACCTGTTGCCCTCTTCAGGGTTTAATTTATGACTCAGCATATATATAATTTTAATAAATTTGCGGTGGTATGGACATGTGGAGCGAATGGATAGCGACAGAATGACTAAGAAAATATATGTGGCGAATGTGAGAGGGAAAACAGAACGTGGACGACCGAAAAAGACTTGGCACGATCAGATCAATCAGAACCTAAAATCTGGCGGTGTCAAAAGTCTGCGTAATCGGAGGGCATGTATGACTAGATGTATGGATGTGAAGGAGGCTAGGAGTGTATGTCAGGACAGAAGAGTGTGGCGTTCCATCCTCTCTGCCTACCCCTGCGGGGAAACGGCGTGATGGTAGTAGTAGTAGTAGTAGTATATATATAAAAGAAACAGTGTACAAGTTATTGGGTTTCGATAAGGATGGGGTTGGGGGTAATGGTGTTTTAAGGTGGGGTAGGAGCAAGGAAGGGGATAACTGTGTTTAGGATGGATTTGATTTTATGGGAAAAATATTACAAATGGGACTTTGACTGAATTTTATTTTCATATTATTTTTTGACATCTCATCAAAGATGAAGAAGAATATGGAAGTCTGGGCATTTACGGGGCTGACGACCGTCATAGGCTGGTTAAAGTGATCACTTTACACACGTGTAACATTCGCCAATTCTACCCATTACTGATAACTACACTACTCAAATTCTTGGAAGTTCTATATATATGAACCAATTTAGAAACCTTGTTCTTGAATCACTAGAACTTCACTATAGACATCTATTGGTGAGATGTAAAGAAGCTTTTCACTAAGCAGAAACTTTTATATTAGCTTGTGAGGTCCGAATCCTGGATTATAATCACACACATGAGAAACGCCAGGGAATTAATTTTATTTGATTGTTAATTATATTTAATTTCTGTTATATGTTTTCTGTATAGTTTTGATCTCAATAATTTTATAATATAACTAATACATAAGTATGGAGAGTGGCAGGAGATGTGTTGCATAAAATTAGTATGGTGTGGATGAAGTTTCGAGCTTCCGAGAGTCGTTTTTGATCCAAAAATGCCAGCTAAAGAGAAAAGTCTACCAAATAATGGTCAGACCCGCACTCCTCTATGGCTCCTAATACTGGGCGATGTATAACACCTACTCTGGGCAACTAGAAACTGCTGAAATGCAAATGCTTAAATGGTTGGCTGGAGTGTATCTCAGAGACAGAAAAAAGATAAAATTAAATTGTTACTTTATTTTAAAATCACTTTAAATATTTTAACTTAATTATAATGTCTGCCGGTTTCGTAGCTAACCGCTTCTTTATCAAGACTGATTATTAATCAATCTTGATCAGTAGGAGTATTAATCAGTCTTGATAAAGATGCGGTTAACTTCAAACCGGTAGACATTATAATTAAGTTATTATGAAATATTTATAGCGATTTTGAAACAAAGTTACATTTCAATTATAAAATGAAAAATAATAAAGTTAGTGCTTCAAATATAAATTATATACAAAATAAAGAGTTCACACATTCTTGGAAGCCTAGCTGTATCAGGCATCAATAGCAAGGTGGAGGAAAGGCAATTGAGATGGTATGGGCACATAGGACGAAGAGAAATTGAACATATCATCAACCAGGCGATCGCCATGCATTTTTCTCGAAAGACATCTAGAGGTAGACTAAAAAATATATTGATGCTACAGAAAGATAACGTATGTTATTCGAATCCATGCCCTAGGTGATATTGTATATGATATAAGGACCTTCAACATTAAGACGAGGAGAGCTGACTCCAACAGTTTTACAAAGACTATAAGTTGGAAAGTGTGTGTGTTTGTGTTTTAAACCCGGAAATGGAATCCACGAGCTGAATAGTCATAGGTAAATATCAATTTTGTCCGGAATTGTAAATGGCTACTATTTACAATTCTTAGTAATATTTTTCATGAAGACTATCAGCATAATGACGTCAGAACTATAAAAAATGACACTTGTTCAAAGATGGCTTGTTTGATGCATTACCAACGCATTCATGAGAAATCTCTAATGGACTTACTTTACAGAAAATAGTTATACAGTAGAACATCAAAAATATGACATCCCGGGAAATCGGATCAAAATTTTGAGGAAAAATATTCGTAGGAAAACACGCAAAGACTGAATAGAACATACAACATTTTTACAATTTTATTAACAAAGTTTTCTTACAAAACGTTGTAAATAAATTATTATTCTTCAAACCCTTATCCGCACCCCAATGGTGCATAGGGCACTGCATAATATAAACACATTGTCGTGTTGATCGTTTACACATGAAAGAAAGGTATTCAGCCCCTTTAGATTAGATGCGGATTAATATTTATGTACTTTATAAAATTAAACAACTTTGTTTTGACCTCTTTTTTATTATAATACACTAACCTACCGGTTTCGTCAAGAACTTTGTCATCATCAGGGTTTATTTCATTCTAAAACATTAAAATACTAATAATTAATTACATTCCCTTATCAAAAACTTCCTCACACTCCGTAAAAAAATCCTAAATGTAAAATGTGCCACAAGTGTCTGCGAAAATCATTCAAGAAATAAAATTTACATAGTTTGTGTTTATATAACTTTAGTTTATGTTATATCATTTGTAATTTTAATTATATTTTTTGTAATGAATATGAACGTCTCGTCAAGGGTTCTGCTTAGTGATTCGTTTATCCAAATATATATGTATATATGGTATATATATATATATATATATATATATATATATATATATATATATATATATATATATATATATGTATATATATATATATATATATATATATATATATATATATATTATATATATATATATATATATATATATATATATATATATATATATATATATATATATATATATATATATATATATATATATATATATATATATATATATATATATATATATATATATATATATATATATATATATATATATATATATATATATATGTGTGTGTAAATGTATTTACAACATTTTTAATGTGTCCAAATACTTGTTCACAAATCTGGATTATCTCCAATTATAGGAGTTACGGAAAATTCGAGTTGTGTGGTTGTCAATAATAATCAGTTGCTCAGACTTCCATTTTCTTCTTCATCTTTGATGAGAAAAAAATGATATTTGATGAAAGCATTGTTAAAAGTAATACATAAATAAATTAATCAAAAATACGAAAAATATCCAATAAATGAATGATGTGCATAGAATTCTAAATACAATTGAATATTTGTAATTTATGTGCCATTGTTTACATTCCTCGGACTTTTCACTTTGAATAAATACATAATCCTGGGAAACTCCTATTTAAATTGAATAATGAGGAAAACAATCGAAACAGGTTGAAAATTTAACTGGGATATTTACATAATTCGCTTACTGTCATTTTAAATAATTTACATTGAGGTACCTACTTTGAATTTGCACTATTTAACACGTTTCATTGTCCATGTCGCTCACTCCTTTCGAGAACGTCATGTACGTCAAAAAACTTGATTTTTCAGTAGAACGTTTTTAAAGTTTTGAAATATAATAAAATGTAATAAAAATAAATTCAAGCCACTTACTGAACTTTTTACTGTGTAACAGATCTTTTTAGGTAAACCTGAAGGTTTTTTCTCCATTTGAAAAATATTTAGTATATTTCAAAAAATTATTACATTATACCTTTTCTTCAAAATTATGCAAAAACAACACTTCCTGCCCTGTAGCGGGTAAATATTATGTTAAAAATATGCCGCTTTTGCTGGGATAAAGTACATTTTCTGGGCATTCCGAAAACATACACAACTGAAAATTGACGATTTTTGATTTATGACGTTCTTGAAAGGAGTGAGCGATATGACCAGTGACTTTATAATTTATGTATTTAATCCCACCGATAATGATATTCGTATCAAACAAGCTATCCATATATAATTCTTTTAATATTTGACCTAGTAACGAAAATTCCATACAACAACAAAAATAGAGAAACAGAAAAAGCGATCTCTCTGAAAAATGTGCGGTAAAATGATGTTTTGATTAACTCATCAACCATTATGCCACTTCGTTGCAGGGATAGGTAGAGAGAATAGAACGCCACACCACTTTGTTTTTGCAAACATTCTTCGCCTCTTCCACGTTCATTCCGTATCATTGCGGAATGCATCGAAACACGTGTCACAGTAGATTTTAAGAAAAAGTGGTATTTACTAAGTAAAACATTAATTAAAAACAGTTAATTCTTTTACAACATTCTGAGTTTGTCCAAATACTTTTTCACAAATCTTGATTATCTCCAATTAAAGGAGTTTTTTATATTATTTTTTAACATTTTATCAAAGATGAAGAAGAATACGGTCTAAGCATTCACGGGGCTGACGATCGTCAAAGGCTGGTTTAAGTGATCACTTTACTTTTTTATGTTTGTAAAGTGATCACTTAAACTAGCCTATGTCGGTCGTCAGCCCCGTAAATGCCCAGACATCCATATTCTTCTTCATCTTTATGAGATGTCAAAAAATAACAATTAATCCTTATTAAACACACTGTAGCTTGTCATTCACATCGGTTGATGGACATCAAATGAAAGACACAATGCGTTTTATAAAACGACGACCATCTTGACCTAACTTAACCTAACCTGTGATGTACGTATGCAAATTGTAAATTAATAAAATAGATAAAGGAAGCCATTTTGTATGCCACAAACCACAAAGGAGATACTTAAAGCAGTTCTATTTCTAAATTTTCATTATTATTTTTTTAAAAGAAGGTCATGAAAATTTTTAATTACTACATAGCTCAATAAAAATGAAAAAGTGAATAAACTTTTCAAAACGTAAATATCTTTTTCTTCTTCTTCTTCTTTTTCTTCTTCTTCTTCTTCTTTCCATGTTCGCTCCCTAGGTGGAGCATATGGCTATCCAATAAGTTGATAACAACCTATTTATAACGCAATTTTATCTGCGTATCTCGTAAATCGAAATATTTATTGCATATCGCTCACTCCTTTCAACAACGTCATGTATCAAAAATCTAAAATTTCAGTATATATGAGGAAATGCATGCATATCGAAGAGGCGAATACTTTGTGCAAGTTTGAGTAGTATGGCGTTCAGTTCTCTCTGACTACTCCTGCGGAAGCGGCGTGTTAGTTAGTTACTTATTTTTCTTAATAGTAATCAAGCAACAGTTACAGCGAACGCGATTACAACTCCATACTTACGAACAAATTGTTAAATAATGGCTCAATTTTAAATCCATTTCTTTAATTGGCAGAATAAAATCTACGTTATAGATATGACTTAAATGCATACTTGTAGTGCATACAGGTTGTTTAAAAACCTTTTTAAAAAATGCTATGAAATTCTGAAAACTGGTCAAATTAGATGCTACATGAAAAACTAAAAATCTGAAAAAAAAATCAAAAATAATCCGGGGTTCGGAACATGCATACAATTTAAAAAAAGTATCTGCTAAATAAAAGCTTTCTCAATTCAAAATAGATGTCCGTTTTATAAAAATAAGTTTAAAAAAATATATTTTTTAAAATACGAATACTGTGCTTAGATATAAATAAACAATACAAAACACAAACAAAATTCTATTTGTGATTATCCAAGCACAAGAGCTCTCTCTTTTTTGGAGAGGCACAGCATAATAAAAATTATAAATTTGCCATAATATGTATAAATGTATCAAATTGTATCAAATGTGTTAATAACCATATAATAATATTAACGTAACTATATTAAATAAGTAAAACATTTTTAAAAAATGCGGTGAATTTAAGCATTTGTAATAGTCTTCTTCTTCTGTTCGTTTCATGTCAGGTCCCCCGACGTCGACAATAACTTTATATTATTAACAAGACGTTTCTAATTATTTTTTTTACATTTTACTAGATTTTTCGTCAGTCATATCCGATATTTGTTAAAAGGAGCTTCGTTATATTGAGGGTTTACTGTATTTTTTTTAATAAAAAAAGAGAAATATTTGTGTTTTCATTATTTACACAAATATTTCAGTTTCATTATATCAAATAAAAAATAAATAAATTATTCAAAAAGAACTCCACCGACAGGACACACAAGGTGGCTTGGTGGGTCTCTGCAAAAAAATGTTTTAAATATGTTTAAAATTGTGATTTAAATAAATGTATACAATTAATGCAAATAAAAAAATACTATAATAATTTTAATTTTAAAAAAATTGTGGTAGAGTGGGTTCGAACCGAGAAACTCTTAAGAAACCGAGACTTAAGAGTCCGCGACATTAACCACGGGAACACAACCCGACACATTTACCAAGTAAAAGTTTTTTTTTAAATCTTCATACAACGGTGGCCCAGCTTACTGTAAACACTAAACTCTCCGGTGTTCGTTCTCTCACGGAATCGAACTTGCGACCTTGCGCCGTACGTGTTGCGTTTTACACACTGTCTCAATCAATTTTACACTACGCCATAATAACATGTTTTTAACATCTCGAAACCATTAGTGTTACATAATATTTCAATAGCGCACAAATAAGATATTCATTATGCATAAAACGAGGCATAATATCACAAAATCAAGTATGTTCTGCTGATCTTACGATGCTTCCAAGGATTTTCCGCTTCGAACCATTTTTAATAGTCGATATTTATGTCAGTAATTCCGTGTTTCGGTCAGCAAATCATATTACATTGTTACTAATACCATTGGTGCATTGAATTGGTCAGCATTTACTATTTATTATATGCACATTTTTTTCCGCCTCCTTAGTGTAATGGTCAGCACGCTCGGCTACCATACTGGGGGTCCCGGGTTCGGTTCGTAGGGGGGTCAAATTTTAAAAAAATCAGTAGACTTTCATTCACCTTAAGTCATGTGGTCATGGTAATTTTCTTCAGTATTGTTTGACATTTCATCATGGCAAGACTGACTGAGGATTTAACTTTTGTTTTATACTCCGTAGTGTAATGGTCACCACGCCTTGCTACCGTATTGGAGCTCCCGTGTTCGGTTCCCAGGGGTATCAAATAAATATAAGTGACATTAACACTCTAATATTTATTCAAAATTACCCTGGACTGGTACCTGAAGCGGAGGACTACTCACCTTTCCTTCGTATTTTAATGATCAAAATAACACAGCGTTTATATGATGCAGTGTGCCCTATGCACCATTTGGTTGCGGATATATATATATATATATATATATATATACATATATATAAATATATATATATATATATATATACATATATATATATATATATATATATATATATATATATATATATATATATATATATATATATATATATATATATATATATATATATATATATATATATATATGTATATATATATATATATATATACATATATATATATATATATATATATATATATATATATATATATATATATATATATATATATATATATATATATATATATATATATATATATATATATATATATATATATATATATATATATATATATATATATATATCACTGCATCACATAATCGCAGTGTTATCTCGATCGTTAACACACGAAGGAAAGGTGATCAGCCCTCCGCTTCAGGTACCAGTCCAGGGTAATATTGAATAAATATTAGAGTGAAAAAATCACATTTCTTTATTTGACCTCCCCCCCCAGGGAATCGAACCTGGGACCTCCAGTAAGGTAGCCGACGGTGTTGACGATTACACTACGGAGGCGGACGAATCGTAAGGGCATGTCGTTCATAGTACTGATTTCCATATTCTTCTTCTTCTATTACTTCTATGTTATTTTCTTTAAAAAATGTTTTTGTATTGTTTGTTAAATTTTGATTTATAACGTATTTATATAAGATAACATCTCAATAGGTGACTAAAAAAATTACCGAAATGAAATTATATAACCAAACACAACCTGAAATAAGCGGTAGTTTGTTTACGTTTAAAACGGGTTTGTTTTTTATTTGGATTATCCCAAAGTAAATGCCTTCAAATCCTTATGGGGTTTTTATTTCTCATAAAAACATCAACAACAATAATAAAGGTCCTTTTTAATTTACAAATTATTCCTGAGGTAACAAATAAAGTTAAATGTAAAAATTACGCAACAAATGTTTTATGTACCAAACTCAGAAAATTAAACAGTCACAGAAATTGAATACCTATTATTTTCATTTAAAAAAAAATCTGTCAATGAAAGCTAAACTGGGAGTACACAGCGGATTCCTGGTTCCAACCCTAATGTATAGGAATGAAACATGGACATGGTGTAAAAGAAGGGTGAAAGTAGACTGAATGCACTCGAGATGCGATCCCTCAGACGAATATGGTGAAATATGGAAAGTATGCAAAGCTGAGATAAGCATTATCGAAAAAATTAAGAAAGGGGTATTGAGATTGTAAATGAGTGAGGAAAGAACTGCAAAAGGAGCAGAGGAAGACCGAGAGAATGATCAGGTAGGTATGTCAAATAATTCAAAGCGGCGGGTCAGGGGTCGAAATATTATTCCATATTCTTCTTCATCTATGTTGAAAGGTTAAAATGTAAAAATAACTTACTAATGTTGGTTGAGAAAATCCACATTTATGAACATGTATTTGGACACACTCAAAAGGTTGTAAATTTTAATTCACTTGTGTAAGTGATTTGACAAGCTTTTTCCAAACAAACAAAATATTGTAACATAAATACATCGTGGACATGCACACAAAGATTTAAAATATGAGCTGTGAGTAACAATAATCAATAATTGATTATTTAAGGGGAAAATTGTTCATTCAGAAGACTTACCCATTTTCTACATGGTCAGTCCGTGAGGGTAGGTACCTAACACAAAGTTCAGGTAACGCATCCACAGATGTTACGCACATGCAAATCAAAGAAAAAACCTGTTATGGCGGGTTTATCCATGGTTTATCGCAACATTCAATTTTCCCGCGAAGCGCAATTCAATTTTAAAATGGAACGAGTTATCTAATTGGCATTCAAAGAGCTCTTTTAACTTGAACTTTGTGTTGTCTCTGTCCGTTATAGTGGAGTTGAATAGCTGCGTCTCTTTCTTCCGATATTATTTTGCTTGTGTCTCTTTCGTGCAGCGTTGAAATCGTACATTTGTCTCATGCAGTCTAGTTTTCTCAGGTTATTAAGAGCAGGGGAATAAAACTGTTTTTTGACTAAAATTTGCAACCATTAATTGTATGAAATCAAAGTAATTTAAGAGTAAGTCAACTCACAAGTACGAATAGGCTTTAAAACTTTGGAGTTGAGTAGGGCCATGATAAACGGTGCTGCAAAAGCCCTTGGATTGATTTCGGAAGCACTTGGACGTTAAAAAATCTAACTAACTTTGCTAACAGTACGAGTTAATGCAAATGAAAATTCGCCAAATCCATAATAAATGAACAATGATAATGAAAATCTGATAGCGTTTATTTTAACGCTTTCTTCTGAATACGAATCCCAAAATATATCAAAAATTGAACAATTTCACGATAAACATACTCCGTTCAAACAATATTTATTTGTAGAATTTATATATTTAAGATTCTAGCTCACTGGTTTAAGGTTATGTTTCTATGGTCAATAATATCAACTCGATGAAACAACCATTGAATCCATGGGTTACAAAAAAACTCCAATTCACTTTCATTTTATTATCAACACCATTCGTTCTTTATTTTCTATGTACTTATGTAAATTCAGAGAAATATTTGTGATAAAAAAGGGGAACAGAGAGAATAAAATGCCACACCAATCTGTCTTTCCACACAATTTTCGCCTATTCCACATTCATACATCTTCTCATACATACACGCCGATTATTACTCCTGACCTGATATTTTCAAGTATATAAAATCCTAATAATGCCTAGTTTTTCTCGGCCTTCATCTGCTTCTACTATCAACCACATTCTTCTCATAATATTTTTTAACTATCCTCTCTTCTCACATTTGATTTACATACCCAAACCATCTCAACACACCTTTCTTATTTTATTATGATTTCGTGAAAGTGTCGTGGACTTGTAGTATAGGGTTTAGGGATTGATTCCCCAGCGACACGATTTGATTTTTATTTTGTAGCATATTTGGCTAATGGTCATTAATTTTACATTAGCACTTGACATATATTTTATTCTTCAGTTATCTTATATTACATTTCTATAAACTAATATTTACACTTCATTTAACATCCTATACTTACATATATTTACATCTCCTTACATTTTTTTTAAATACATAATAAATGCTTCAGTGTTATGAAAATGCTATATTTGTTTAAATTTGTATGTATTGCATATAATTAAAAATGAAATAAACAACCAAATTTACGCACTTCCTCGATTAAAATAAATATAATGTAGGTATATTATTTATTTTATTATTATAATACGTTATATTTTGAATAAACTAATGATCGTTCAAAAATGATTTGAAAATTCTTGTTAACTTTTATCAAAATTCTTGTTTTATTTCAAACCCCTGTGGAACGTTTTGATTTCAAATATTTTATCGCCTTCCCTTTCTGTCTCAGGAGATCCCGCTTCAAAATCCGCATTCAGTTAAAAAGCGCCGTCGGACATCGGCCAGTCGCCCGCTGGCAGCAGTCAGAGGTGGACGCTATCGCTCTGTACGTCGATCCGTCACTAACTCGTTCGCGCGGCAATCTCTTCATTGTTCCATCGGAGTTTCTTTCGCAAAACATCAAGATGGTTCGCCAAATAATCGACAAAATGGCAGTGAACATCGCTAGAACTAGACTTTTCACGATTTTCAGTGATAAAATCCAGCGCCGTTGCTCGTCTGATGTAATTTTGTGAAGACATAGCGGAGCGGTGCAATACATTCTAGCCTATAATAGAACTAGATGAATGAAATGTCAGTGAATTTGTCAATAATTACTTACGGTGAATATCAGTTCAAGTGATATATTTCATAATATTAGTTGAATCGTGCTCTCTTCACAAAAAAACTAGTTCAAAATACGTTTGACTTGACGTTTGTGAAATGTTCGTTAAATTCAAATTGAGCCCGCAATTTTTCAAACAATGAATCGTTCGAAATCTTTTGTTTTGATTTAGTGTTGGGACTGTTTTTAAATAGTGTTGTGTGAGGCAAAATGGCCTCGTATTTGCAATGGAGTGGTGAAGTGTTCGTAGGCCTGCTGATGCTAATTTCCTTAGGAGCTAACGGACTGGCGCTTCTCGTTTTTATCCTAAGACCGTCTTTGAGGACCATATCTAATAGGTGAGTTCCTTTTACGATCCCGTTTCTATTTACCCAACCTCTTATTGTCTACAATGGTAGGCACCCTTGTAGAAAACCAGGTACCTGCCTGAAACTTCAAAGATCGCAGCTAAGAAACTAAACACAAAACATTATTATTCTATTTTAAAAAAATAAAAAATGTGTTTACCATACATACATTTTGATTTTTTGGACTGATTTTTTTTTGTATGTAGGTAGAATAGTAGTTTTTATACATTTTTATAATATATTTCATATATCGCTCACTCCTTTCAACAACGTCATACTTCAAAAAACTTTTTTTCAGGAGATTGTTTTAAAAGTTTCAAAATATAATATAATGTATTAAAAATAAATATCAAGCCACTTATTGAACTTTTTACTGTGCAACAGATCTTTTTAGGTTAAACCTGAATTTTTTTCTCCATTTGAAAAATATTTAGTTTATTTAAAAAAATAATGTTACACGTGTGCAAAGTGATTACTTAAACCAGCCTATGACGGTCGTAATCCCCGTAAATGCCCAGACTTCCATATACTTCTTCATCTTTGTTGTGATGTCAAAAAATGATTGAATTATGATACTCAACTACATATTCTTCAATATATCTTCAATAATACATAGTATCGATCGATACAGTGTTATCTTGATCGTTAATCACACGAGGGCTTACATCAGTCTTTCAGATACTGTTTCAAAGTAATATTGAAATATTTAATATTATCAATATAGTATGTTATTATATTATACTGAATAATTACTCATATTATGAAAACAACCATACATATATTAAAATGCCTTGTCATTCTGTGAAATTATAAATGTATGTATTTACTTTCGTGTACTATATGACTGTTTACACTGCAAAATGTTGATTAATATATTATATTTAAATAAATAATCATTTTAATCTTTGGTCCACCGTATAATGTAATATCATGAAAGGTCAAATATTGAATATGACATACTTATGCGTGCACTGGTCACCTCAACAAAGATGAAGAAGAGTATTGAAGTCTGGGCATTTACAGGGCTTACGACCGTCATAGATAATCGTCTTAAACCAGCCTAACAAAAAACAAACGGGGTGTACAACATTTTAAGTGTGTCCAAATACTTGTTCACAAATCTGGATTATCTCCAATTATGATTTATTTTTTTCCATTATTTTGACATCTCAATATAGATGAAGAAGAATTTGGAAGTCTTGGCATTTACAGGGCTTACGACCGTCATCGATAATCGCCTTAAACCAGCCTATGATGGTTGCCCAAGCCATGTAAATGCCCAAACTTCCATATTCCTCTTAATCTATGTAGATATCGCTCACTCCTTTCAAGAACGTCATAAATCAAAAAACTTGATTTTTCAGGAGAACGTTTTTAAAGTTTAAAAATATAATACAATGTATTAAAAATAAATATCAAGCCACTTATTGAACTTTTTACTGTGCAACAGATCTTTTTAGGTAAAACCTGAAGGTTCTTTCTCCATTTGAAAAATATTTAATATATTTAAAAAAATTAATAAACAATACCTTTTCTTCAAAATGCAAAAACAACACTTTCTGCCATGTAGCGGGTAAATATTAAGTTAAAAATATGCCTCTTTTTCTGGAATATAGTATATTTTCTATGCATTCCGAAAACGTGCATAACTGAATATTGACGATTTTTGATTTATGACGTTCTTGAAAGGAGTGACCGATATGTCAAAATAATATAAAAAATAACTTCTAATTGGAGATAATCCAGATTTGTCCAGTATTTAGACACACTTGAAACGTTTTAAACCCAATTTGTTATTCGATCTTTTTCGGCTTCTACGTCCAACATTCGCATATTCAGTCGTATTTTACCTGTGTTTATCATTCATTAGATCCACACCCCCAAACCATATGGCACATCTTTCTTTATTTTATTGGTAAAGCATACAATAATGAAATTATACATTTTTGTTCTTTTGCCGCGAGGCTTTTTGCCTAGAATTTTAATAAATAAATGGATAAATAAATAAATAAATAAATAGACTCATGAATTACATGAAATTATAGTAACTTTAAGCAGAAAGAGTAAATCCACTCACAAGTAAGCATAGGCTATAAAACTTAAAAAGTTGAAGCCTGAGTAGGGCCATGGTAAGCTGTGTTGCATGAGCCGTAGCTAGATTCAGAGTCACTCGGACGTTAGGTAATAAAAAAAATTTAAGTATTTTTTTTAATGAAACTTATAGTTCTTAAATATTTATTGAATACACAAAGAAAAAAAAATGTTTTCAGTATAAGTCGTGCTACTAGAAATATTTATTGACTTTTGATGTATTTATATTATACAGTGTTTTTTGCTATTATTATTTAGATACTAGATCTTTTATTATTATTTTATTGTTAAATTATTATGTAGGATAAACTTATCCTCACATCCCTCATATGCTAGACATAAATGTATGTATTATACTTATATATTAATAAAACTTTTTTATTTGCTACACCAGGAAGTAAAATAAATACTTATGTAAAAAAAACACCAGCACTAAAGTCATTCACATCACTATTTAAGGTAACAACATTCTTCATTCTAGAATATTACTAAGAATGTCCTATTAGGATATAAATGCCATATTTGTGAGAATAAAAAATAGTATTTTTTTTATTAAATACATGCATGGTAAGTATGTATATCGGTATGAATAAAAATGTAAATGTGTGTTTGTTTAAAATCTTAAATCTCCTAAGTGATTCACGGATTGCTTTGAAATTTTGACACACTGATGCATTCGAGCACGCGCGTGTTCTTATGGTATATATATATTATCATAGGTAAAAACATGTTTTTACATACATTTTTTTACCGCAATAACAGCGCCATCTATTTAATGTACCGCTGCACACGCAATACTAAGTATTCATAGCAGTAGTACGTCATAGCAGACGGCGTGCTTCTTGACAGCTACTGTCACTAAGCATTTTCAATTGCATTGTTTCGAAGATTTTTTAAATATATTTCATTGCTTCATAATAATATAATAATAAATCCCTTATCCGCACCCCAATGGTGCATAGGGCACTGCGTCATATAAACGCAGTGTTATCTTGATCGTTTACATATGAAGGAAAGGTGATCAGCCCTCCGCTTCAGGTACCAGTCCAGGGTAGTATTGAATAAATATTACAGTGAAAAAATCACTTATATTTATTTTACCCCCCTTGGGAATCGAACCCGGGACCTCTAGAACGGTAGCCGAGCGTGCTGACCATTACACTACAGAGGCGGACAAAAGCTTCATAATCATTGTCAAATTAAAAATAGTAGATATGTATGATAATTTTTAATTTTTTAGAATTTATATTGGATTTGGATTTTTTAGAATATATAATGAAAAAAAAATTTAACTCCTTACCTTTCAATAACTCTTTTCTTTTCAAAACCATATAACTTGTGTATTTATTTCAAAGAAAAATTTACTTTCACTATATAAAAACGGAACTTCAAGCAAAAAAAAAACGTTGAATGTTACATGGGTTTTAAGAAAATTTAGTTTCGGGCTATTGACAACTGGACCTTAAACCATTTAAAATTTACAAAAGGACGTATTCTGTATTATATTATTTAGGAAGGTCAATTAATTTTTGGCAAAACAAACTACAAACACATTGAAATATATACTATTTACATTTCCCCAAGTGTGTTCTTCAAATTAAATCAGAAATCATACTTTTCACAAACTTGTCCTTCGTTTTTAAAGGTCAGAAGACAACATCCTGCAAATTCGCAATTTAAAACCTAAATATGTAATAAAACATATTTAAAACTATTTTTTTTCAATATATTTTAGGATTATTGTTTGATTTTTGTTAATTAAAACAAGTCGTTTGTATTTTATTTCTTCCTTAATATATTTTTGTCCGCCTCCGTAGTGTAATGGTCAGCACGCTCGGCTACCGTTCTGGAGGTCCCGGGTTCGATTCCCAAGGGGGGTAAAATAAATATAAGTGATTTTTTCACTGTAATATTAATTCAATATTACCATGGACTGGTACCTAAAGCGGAGGGCTGATCACCTTTCCTTCATGTGTAAACGATCAAGATAACACTGCGTTAATATGATACACTGCCCTATGCACCATTGGGGTGCGGATAAGGGTTTTATTATGTATTATTAATATATTTTTAATGTTATTGCTTGTTCCGCTATGAAGGAAGTTGAATGAATCTTGTTAGATGGGTATCTTTTAAAATACATATCTAAGATTAATATATTTCTTGCCGATAGCAGAGAAGACCTGCAGAAGCTAGTAATAAAGTTGTTTAATGTGTGCAAGGAAAGTGATTTGCTGACAAAATTGAATTGTGACAAAATTCAAGGGTGTTTTAAAGAAATCAATGTAGATCTGGATGTATAATAAAATAGTAGTAAATTAAGAAGTTAAATTAATATATTTCTTGCCAATAGCAGAGAAGACCTGCAGGAGCTAGTAATAAAGGTGTTTAATGTCTGCTAGGAAAGTGATTTGCTGGTGACTTTTGACAAAATTCAATGGTTTTTTGAAGAAATTAATGTAGATCGGGATGTAAAATAGTAGTAAATTGAGAAGTTTTGGAAAATTTATCATGAGATGATCAATAAATAAATAAATGTATAACTATGTACATAAGTATAATAAAAAATAAATAATAATAAAACCCTTATCCGCACCCCAATGGTGCATAGGGCACTGTGTCTTATAAACGCAGTGTTATCATGATCGTTTTACTTATGAAGGAAAGGTGATCAGCCCTCCGCTTCAGGTACCAGTCCATGGTAATATTAAATAAATATTACAGTGAAAAAATCACTTGGGAATCGAACCCGGGACCTCCAGAACGGTAGCCGAGCGTGCTGACCATTACACTACGGAGGCGGACGTATACCTATATAGTAAGTATACCTACCCATAAGTATACCTATATTAAATTTACAGATAGTGATTTTTAAAAAAAGGCAATATTGAAATTATAAGTTTACGGTCAATCAACCTACATTTTGACATCTCAACAAAGATGAAGAAGAATATGGAAGTCTGGGTATTTACAGGGCTTTCGACCTGTCAAATGCTAGTTAAGTGATAACTTTACACACGTGAAAAATTCACCATTCTATCCATGATGGTGACAACCACAGTACTCAAAACCTGCAAACATGATTTTTAACTTTTTATGTAGCTTATAATTTAAACAGTTTTTTTTTATTCACAGCGTTTTGAGTGCGTCCAAATACTTGTTCACATAGCTGGGTTTTCTTCTTTTGGGATTTATTTTGACACGTTCGTATTTTTACATTTTACATGTAAAAATATCTCTATATAAAGTGGCGAAAGCCCAGATTTGTGAACTAGTATATCACACACTACAAATGTTGTAAAATCAATCTTATTTAAATCGATATTTTAACTATGATTTTAATCGTAAAATTATCTATTTTATTCCTCAATGTTATTTCCTGTGCGGAAGAAAACTATATCTTTATATGTTAACATTAATTTGCGTATTATAAAACAATATTTAAAATATTTTTTCACATTGGAGGGTAAACCGATTTGTAATTAAATTCTCTCATTATGCAAATATTATTAACTGAGGAAAAGAATTTCCCATGAATATTTATCCTTATACGATAGTATAATGAGCAAATAACGGATTAATATAATTCATTATACGGATGTTCCGCGTGGTCATTCATACATTGTAGCATCCTTATTTGTAGACGAGTCGCAATGTCTTTTTATTTATTGAATTATTATTACAATTTAATTTTTGAACTTGGTAATGAATAATATCCTAGTTGTACAGGAGAAAGTAACCAACTAACAAAACGTAAAATATTCAGGAGGGCCATTTAAGTCACTTTTGCTTGGCAAGAAAATAAACATCGATGCAGTTCGTCATTTTTAACAAGTCAATATATTATACTTCCAAGTTTGAAATCGCTTTGGGATTTTTTTCAGGGCAATATTAGGTTAGTAAGATATCAAATAGTCAATGATCACGTTTAGGTAAAAAAAATGCACTTGGTCACTTTCTCCTGTATGACTCCGATATGGTCAATTTATATAGCGACGTTTTCTTGAAAAATCGCCTAAGGGCGCATTACAATTTAGGTTTTTTATTTTTTTATTTACATTTTTACAAATTTACGCGTCCAAAGGGTTAAATACTTGAAAGTGGTCAAGTCTTTTTTTTATTATACGATAGTATAACAATTTTAATATAACACTATCCGAATAATATTTTTTAAACAAAAAAATATTGATCACTGTCTATAACCCTTTTAAATAATATTTTAAAAAATTTACACCCGTTTGCTTATATTTATCCTAAAATATTGATTGAAATTATTTATTACCAAAAAAAAAACATAACACTCGCACCTACATATATTCGAAATACTCGTATACATATACATATGCATACTTGTAGAATACGCAAACAGAAATATACATTTTTTTTGTTGGTAACTTGTATGTTATTCATCTTCTTTTTACCTTTATCCGCATCCAATTACGCATAGGGCACTACATCGTACCGAAGCAGTGTTATCTTGATCGTCAATTATATGAAAGCAAGGTGATTATTAGTCTTGCGCGCTCCATTAATAATTTTAAAATTATTCTATCCTAACACTCCCGTTTTTTTCATTTCAGCAAAAAAAGTACAAATATATGTATACCAGTGAAATGGATATCTATCATGTACGATGGATTGGAGGAAACCCTCACGCCGAAATGAGCATTCCTACCCTTAACAAAAACACCCCTAAGGCTTCACAAAATAAGTTTTCTTTAGAAGTTTGGACTTAAAAGAAAATCCTACACGCTGTAATAATTTATTACCATATTCCAGTTGAGAAAATCGTGATTTTTGGGCGCTACGTGTCAAAAAACAAGTTTTATATATATATATATATATATATATATATATATATATATATATATATATATATATATATATATATATATATATATATATATATATATATATATATATATATATATATATATATATATATATATATATATATATATATATATATATATATATATATATAAATATAAAATAAATATATATAAATCTGTTTCGCTGGTCTTTCTTCCCTCATTCGTTCCGCTTCACATGTCCAAACCATCCCAACCGACCTTTATTAGTGGAAATAAAATTTACACTTCATTCTACTACTTTGTACCAGATAATTTATTTACAACATTTAGTGATTAAAGAACAATGTTTCAAAATTGGTTCATATATAGAACTTTCAAGAATTTGAGTAGTGTGGTTGCCAATAATAAATAAAATTCAAAAATTCTTTCAAAAGTTATATTCAAAAGTTTTATTTAAATTCTTGGAATCTCTATATATATGAACCAATCTAGAAACCTTGTTCTTGAATCACTAAGAATTTGAGTGGTGTGGTTGTCAATAATGGGTAGAATTGGTGAATGTTACTCGTGTGTAAAGTGATCGCTTAAACCAGACTATGACGGTCGTCAGCCCCGTAAATGCCAAGACTTCCATATTCTTCTTCATCTTTGATGAGATGTCAAAAAATAATATGAAAATAACTCCTGTAATTAGAGATAATCCAGATTTTGTGAACAAGTATTTGAACACACTCAAAATGTTGTATGTTTTCTTTTGCTTCGATTACAAATGTAACTACATTATTTTTTATTATTATGTTTTTATTACTTACAAAGTGCTATCCGTTGTTTTTTTTTTGTTATGTAATGGTTTTGTATCTACCGTTAATATATAAATAGTTTTATCGTTTTCTCACTCCATAAAATTGTATAATCGAAGAAATTGTTACTGTTTTATTCGTTATTAGACCGAGGAAAAACTTCACGATCAAGTATTTCAAATACTTGTGATCAGTGTAGAGTGCACAATGCATGGTGCAATAATGTTTGCAAAGACAGAGTGGTAGGGCGTTCTATTCTCTCTCCCTACCCCTGCGAGGAAGCGCCTAGACGGTTAGTAAGACAGCAACTTCCATCTTCTTCGGGCAACAATTTTGCAGTGATTATTATTCTCTTGTATCGAATCGCCGATTGCAAAAATCGGTCGTGTCGCAAAAAAATAGCACAACGGAATTTTGTACCTTATGTAGCGTAGTTTAATTTTACTTTTAATTTTTACTTCTTATTTTTATTTTTCTTACTTCATTACTTTTAATTGTTATTACCCTTTTTTACAACCAAATTTCTATTCTTTTTATATATATGTGTTTAACCTGCACCTCCATTGTGTCTGTAAGCTTGTTGTGTTCCCATCTAATTGATGAAAAACATCAAAACTATTTGTATTGCACTGTATTTATAACTAACTAACTAACTAATCATCACGCCGCTTCCCCGCAGGGGTAGGCAGAGAGAATAGAGCGCCACCCCACTCTGTCCTTTCAAACATTCTTCGCCTCTTCCACGTTCATGCATCTCCTCATACATACCCGCCGATTGTCACGACTCCTCACCTAACCACTTTCAAGTATTTGGCATACCTGATCGTGCCATATTTTTCTCGGTCTTCCTCTGCTTCTTTTCCCAATAACATTCGCCTCATAAATTTGTTTAACCGTTCTTTCCTCACTCATTCGTTCTACATGTCCAAACCATCTCAACACACCTTTTTTAATTTTATCGATAATGCTTATCTCAGCTTATTATTGCACTGTATTTTGTTTATTGTAATATGTTTTTCATTGTTTGTGAACCGTAAATAAATAAAATAAAAATAAAAATAAAAACAGTATCGCAAGTTGGTCGAGACGAAGAAGGTGAATAGCGACGGGCAGACCAGCAAACCGGTATGGCGTCGCCCGGCAAGGACACGTTCGGCAATATCGCGTGCTCGCCGCTGGCTTCTAGCGGGCGTTGGGAAATGCAAATTCCGCAAAAATAGACACTCAACGAGCTAGGCCGAGAGACACCTGTTCTAGCCGGGCAATTCGAGCACTGCCCACTTGGGCAGGTAGATTGGTGACAAGTAAGGAAGATGACAATATTCTGTCCAAATCAGCTCGGCTGTCCAAACTTAAAACATAGTAAGGGACATTAACAACAAGTAGAATCTTCTTAGTCCAAAAATACAAAAAAACGTACTGCAAAAATATATGTCCCTTACTGTGTTTTGAGTTGAGTTTTTTTGAGTTGTTTTGAGTCGAGCTGGAGGCGCGTTGCAGAAGCCTGGATGAGGACCTATCATAAGGAACTGTCACGAGGGATGATATCATACATCGCTCACTCCATTCAAGAACGTCATAAATCAAAAATCGTTAATTTTCAGTTATGCATGTTTTCGGAATGCCCAGAAAATGGATTATATCCCAGCAAAAGAGGCATATTTTTAATTTAATATTTCCCACTACAGGGCGGAAAGTGTTGATTTTGCATTTTGATGAAAAGGTATTATTTAATTATTTTTTTAAATGTAAATATTTTTCAAATGGAGAAAAAACCTTCAGGTTTTACCCAAAAAGATCTGTTGCACAGTAGAAAATTCAATAAGTGGCTTGTATTTATTTTTAATAAATTGTATTATGTTTTTAAACTTTAAAAACGTTCTCCTGAAAAATCAAGTTTTCTGATTTATGACGTTCTTGAAAGGAGTGAGCGACATGATAAAAATAGTGAAGGACATTGGTACCATAAACCAAGCTAGGACACAAAATGCCGAACCCTCTTCTAGTTGAACGGAAGGTCTGCTGATGACGGTCAACAGTCCGGCTTCTCCTGAGGAGTCCTACGTGGTTTCCTCCCAGCAATGAGCAAATGCTGACATGTTGATTGGCCCACATTAGATTTTCCCTCCATCCTAACACAGATTAAAATAAAACAAAAATTACAACATTTTGAGTGTGTCCAAATACTTGTTCACAAAATCTGGATTATCTCCAATTACAGGAGTTATTTTTTATATTATTTTTTGACATCTCATCAAAGATGAAGAAGATTATGGAAGTCTGGGCATTTACGGGGCTGACGACCGTCATCGGCTGGTTTAAGTGGCCACTTTACACACGTGTAACATTCACCAATTCTACCCATTATTGACAACACACTACTCAAATTCTTGGAAGTTCTATATATATGAACCAATTTAGAAACCTTGTTCTTGAATCACTAGAACTTCACTAGAGACATCTATTGGTGAGATGTAAAGAAGCTTTTTTACTAAGCAGAAACTCTTATATTAGTATGTGAGGTCCGAATCCTGGATTATAATCACACACATGAGAAACGCCAGAAAATACCATTTTACCGTAAATGCCCAGACTTCCATATTCTTCTTCATCTTTGATGAGATGTCAAAAAATAATATGAAAACAAAAATTCACTAAATGATCCATAAACCTCGTACATAAATATGCAAGGTATATACGAAATGCAACTCCCATCTAAAAAAAACACTGGCGCAAAGATAATAAAAATTGCCGAGAAATCGTTCCCCGAAGAAAGTTTCTAACTCGATGTTATGTCGCTTAAGGTCTGGGCACTGCTCACTGCCTGTGCATCTCTATAAGATGAAGTGCGTTACATCACCATAGTGCGAATGTGGACAAGATATAGGGGATGCAAACCATACGTTCTTTCAGTGTCCGCTCACAGCAGAGAAGGAGAACTTTCTAAATAACTTAACACGGGCAGGAATCCAACTCCCCACCCAAGTATCCACCCTTGTTTCTGAACCTAATTCAAGAATTGCGGTCATAATTTCTGAAATGATAAAGCTAAACGCATTTAAACTAAAAAAAGTAACTAACCATCACGCCGCTTCCCCGCAGGGGTAGGCAGAGAGAATAGAACGCCACACCACTCTGTCTTTGCAAAATTCTTCGCCTCTTCCACGTTCATGCATCTCCTCATACATACCCGCCGATTGTTACGACTCCTAAACTGACCACTTTCAAGTATTTGGCATACCTGATCGTGCCATGTTTTTCTCGGTCTTCCTCTGCTCCTTTTTCCACTTACATTCGCCTCATAAATTTGTTTTTTGTTTTTAAACTATGAAATTTTACATTAATTGTTATTATTATATCTATTATTTTTTTGTTTGTAAATAAAAATTATACTTGACACTGGCAGAAACATTCTTTCACTGGGTGACTGCTAAATAAATAATTTAAAAAAAAAAACATCTCACAGCTTCCCCGCAGGTGTAGGCAGAGAGAATAGGACGCCATACCACCCTGTCTTTGCATGAATAAATAACTCCATTGTATTTGTAATAAAAACATGCTTTTGACCCCGGTCGTTTCATTAGTATATCCATAATAACACGCTAAAAACAGTCAATATCCATCGAACCACCCTGTATAACAATCTAACATGCTTTACACTACACAACTTACATGATCGCTTCATTAGTCTTAATTTTAATTTTTATTTCAGTATTTTAAGTAGAGGTCTACAATATTTACTTAATGGTAAATACTAACACATTAATTTTCTCATCCTTTTTATAAATTTTGAATTTTAAGTAGTAATTGACAATATTTAGTTTAAGTTAATGGCTGGTTGCTTAATTTTACTCATTCCTTTTTAAAATTTTGAATTTTAAGTACCTATCTGCCATACCTGTATTCACTTAAAGGTAGACTATTATATAATGTTTCTTATTCCTTTGTCGTGTCGTTACATAATTCTGAATACTTAATTACCAACGTAAAAATTGAGAATTTCCGCACACTGTGAACTTGATAATAAATAATAATAATCGCTAGGAAAGCGTTGTGAAATAAATAAACTGCCTTCAAAGCGTGAAGCGGCAATATAAAATACTCGTATTTTAAGTGTACTTACTAGACAAGCCTTTGTGTAAGTATGTACTTCTATTTCTTCTTTACAGTCAACCCCCCTACAACGTTGACATAGGTAACTCTTTATCTTAGAGAATTTTATAAGGGGTTCATGTTTTACTATGTCCGCCTCCGTAGTGTAATGATCAGCAAGCTCGGCCACCTTTCTGGAGGTCCCGGGATCGGTTCCAAGGGGGGGGGGGGTCAAATTGATATAACAGATTTTTTACTCTAATATTTATTCAATACAACCCTGGACTTGATACCTGAAGCGGAGGGCTGATCACCTTTCCTTTATGTGTTAACGATCAAGGTAACAGCATATATATTATGAATTGTCCTATGCATAGAGTGACCATACGTCCCGTTTTAAACGGGACCATACCGTTCTTAAATAGCCTGACCCATTATAAAACAACACATTTTTTCATATGTATATTATTAATTGCTCTTATTTTCTTTATCAGCATTCCTTTTCTTTTTATTAATACATAAAAACTATGAAAAATACGTGTTTTCTTGAATATATACTTATACTATTACGTAAAAATTGGTAGATGTCTCGTTTTGAGGAAACAAATAAATGGTCAGTTCACCTATGCACCATTGGGGTGCGGATAAGGGTTTGAAGAAGAAAATATATCGGAAGTGTAATGGCAAAGGGGTATACATATCTGTTAATTTTTAATTTTCAAAGTTTGTTCCACAAAATGTCTAAAATAGTGTATTCCATGATCTGGCTGAAGGATATAGCTGTAGTTGCAATACTTATTTAGTTTTATTAAGATACGTACATCTGCCATCCGAAAAAAAGATTTTATTTAATAAGTTTGTTTTTGCTTTCCTGTAAAATTTGGTCTGCGACAGATATACCCCTTTGCCTTTACACTACTGATATATTGTATAAACTTAATATTTCGTAAGCAAGTTTGTATAACAGGGTAACATCATTAAGGTGAAAAGATAATAATGTTGTATGTAAGTATTACGTATTTCCTTTATGATTCACCAAAACGGGGACTTTGAAAACAAGTTTTGAGTACTTGAACGGCACACTCGTAAATATGTAATAAATCGCAAACGATAAGACATTCCGAGAACATTTGACGCTTATTTTCCTTAAAAAACATGCGCACCAAAAATAAAGAGGATGTAAGCATAGCAAAAAAAAACAATTAGAAAAATATTATTGTTATTTTTAATTTGATGACATGACACTTTGTTGTGCGCATATAATGTTAAAAATATAAAAATAATAATGTAAATTTTAATATTATATTAACTTCAAACACTGATTTTTAGGGTCCACTAAATTGTATTTTAACAAACAAAAAATTAAAAAATTAAATTTTCAACGATATAGAATAAAATAATAATTATGTAGTTTTTTTTCAAAATAATTTTATTTACAACATTTTGAGTGTGTCCTAATACTTGTTCACAAATCTGGATTATCTCCAATTACAGGAGTTATTTTTCATGTTATTTTTCGACATCTCATCATAGATCAAGAAGAATATGGAAGTCTGGGCATTTACGGGGTTGACGACCGTCATAGGCTGGTTTAAGTGATCACTTTGCACACGTGTAACATTCCCCAATTCTACCCATTATTGACAACCACACTACTCAAATTCTTGGATGTTCTATACATAAAAACCAATTTTGAACATTGTTCTTGAATCACTAAATGTTGTTAATAAAATATCTGGTCAAATCATAAGCTAAAATAATAAAAATGAAAATATTTTTTGTAGCGTTTTTCATGTATGTGATAATAATCCAGGATTCGGACCTCACATACCAATAAAAGAGTTTCTGCTCAATAAAAAGCTTCTTTTCAACTCTACAATATACTCGAATTCGCCTCAGTCGTTTGGAACCCTCAGTACGCTATATATATAGCTCAACTTGATCGTATTCAAAATAAATTTCTAAAAATGTTGGATGGTAAGCTTCATTTAAGTTTCAACTCTCACGAAGAATCTTTAGCCTTCCATAAATTATCTTCACTTAGTAAACGTAGGAATATATCAGATTTATGTTTTTTGTATAAAGTTATAAATAATATGACTGAGAGCCCCTATCTTCTTGAGCAGATACCTTTTCACTGTCCAATTAGAATCAATAGACATAGTCATACCTTTTATAATCCAGCACCAACAAAGAACTATTCAAAAAATTCCTTTATTTATCGAAGTTGTAACCTAAAAAAGTAATTCTGTTCCCTGTCCTTTCCTTTTCTTCTTTTCCTATCACTGCCATCTCCTTTTCTCTTTATCCCATCCTTGTCTCACGTTCTTCCTTTATATAGACCTCTCTTATGTATAGTTGTGAAGAACTATAATTGGTACTCATGATTTTATTTTTTGTATTCTGTATGTATCATATATTGTAACTGTTCTTCCTTCCAATAAAATAAAATTAAATAAAATTAAAAAAATATGTCTCTTGTGAAGTTCTAGTGATTCAAGAACAATGTTTCAAAATTGGTTCGTATATATAGAACTTCCAAGAAATTGAGTAGTGTGGTTGTCAATAATGAGTAGAATTGGTGAATGTTACACGTGTAAAGTCATCAATTAACAAGCCAGTGACGGTCGTGAGCCCCGTAAATGCCCAGACTTCCATATTCTTCTTCATCTATGTTGAGATGTCAAACAATATGACAAATATATCTTGTCTGGATTGGTACCTATAATAGTGGCGCATCAGACTGGAGTGACCGAACGCTTGAAGGTAATGTTGAGTAAATAAGAATAACGAAGGATTATTCAATATGGTTGTCTGGGGTGAAGAAATATACATGAATATTTTCGCAGTTTTCCAGTCAAATAAATCCAGCAGACAAAATACGATGCGAAAGATGGAAATTTGAGGATAAATGGTTCTACAAAAAAAAATCTTTTCAATATGCAAACTTTTTATACAGTGAAATTAAAGTTATGTACCTACGTAATAAACGAGTCGTATTTTATTGTAGGTGTATCCCGGGTTTGATTACCATGGGAGGGTCTAATAAATATTAGTGATATTTTCACTCTAATATTTTTTCAATTTCGGAGGGCTGATCACCTTTCCTTCACGTATGATCGATCAAGATAACACCTGTTTTATATGATGCAGTGCCTTATGCACCATCGCGTGTGGATATGAGTTTGAAGAGAAAGTAGAAATGGAAATTACTCATCGGGAATATTATTTATATAAAAAAAACATGGCACGATCAGATATAATAATAATAATAAAATTGCATAACTTATATAGCGCCATTTTCGTAAAAAAATACCTTAAGGGCGCTTCACGGTGAATGAATTGGGGAAAATATTATGGTGGAAATGATTTAGCAAACAAATGTGTTTTTAGTCTTTTCTAAAGATCATCTCACTCTCACTATTTCTAACCATTGGTGGAAGAGCATTCCACGCCGTCGGTCCTGCAACAGCAAAGGCACGCTCGCCAAATTTAGTGCGTTGGTTGCGAGCTGGTAAGATGACTTTGCCCATTGCAGATGTTGTAGCCGATCGAAGCGTGAGACGTCTATCAACCAATTCATCTGGAATACACAGCTCCTTAAGATACTCTGGAGAGGTATACCAAATACTTGAAAGTGGTCAGGTTAGGAGTCGTTATAATCGGCGGGTATGTATGAGGAGATGCATGAACGTGAAAGAGGCTAAGAATGTTTGCAAAGACAGAGTGGTGTGGCGTTTTATTCTCTCCTCCTACCCCTGCGGGGAAGCGGCCTGATGGTTAGTTAGTTTTTAGTATGTAATATGTTTTTAAATAAATAAATAAAAGATTTCTATTAATAAGTAGCGCTACAATGGATAACGGATCGATTCTCTGAAATAGAATGAAGGGTCTTCCGATAATTGATTACATCGGAAGCTAATTTGTACAAATAGCAGGGGAGGCCGCTGTTTCTGGAATAGGGGATGTTTGTCACAAGGTATACCAGCCTTCTCTTCCTGCTAGGGCTATTTAGTTTGTCCGTTAGTGTTAAAACTATCATATATCGCTCACTCCTTTCAACGACGTCATATATCAAAAATCGTCAATTTTCAGTTTTCAATGTTTTCGGAATGCCCAGAAAATGTACTTTATCGCAGTAAAAGCGGCATATTTTTTACTTAATATTTACCCGCTACAGGGCAGAAAGTGTTGTTTTTGCATTTTGAAGAAAAGGTATTGTTAATTTTTTTTAATATTCTAAATATTTGTCAAATGGAGAAAAAACATTCAGATTTTACCTAAAAAGGTCTGTTGCACGGTAAAAAGTTCAATAAGTGGCTTGATATTTATTTTTAATACATTATATTTTATTAAAACGAAATCCTGAAAAATCAAGTTTTTTTTATATGACGTTGTTGAAAGGAGTGAGCGATATGTATATATTAATTGACTGGTAATTTAATTTTAAACAATGTGTAATTTGACGTTTGAAATACATGTTTGAGTGATCAATAAATTCATCTTTCGACATTGAATATCGTTGTCAATGGTGTACTCTCGAATATATACTTCAGTACGCGACCGTCTGCGCGAGATTTTAAAAAAAAAAGAATATTTATATAGTTATTGGATATCATTTTTAGAGCATATATTGAATTTATTATTTTATACCTCTTTACTTTTCAAAAAAAAATTAAACCATGTATTTATTTAGAATAAATACAATTTTTTCAATGTAAAACTGTTTTAAGCAGAAAATTCAACTATTGTACGTTAAATATTACCCGTGTAAAAATATTTTTTTTGGAAAAAGTTATGAAAATTATATTGCGGTTTATCGTATATAGTCTGTACTTTTTCAGCATTTTTTCTCCATGTTAAAATTAATAAAGAAATTTAAACATTGCGTTCCTCTTTTTCGATGCTCGCTGATAGTAATGATTTCATTAGTGTATTATTTATTGTTAGTGTACATATTTCGACGTGCCCTACATAAAGTGCTCTAACTACATTTTTGTCAATTTTGAGATATTTGGTACATATATGTTATCAACTGACCGTTATCTACAAATATAAACAAACAAAAAAAAATTATGTAATAAATTACGCCTAGTTTTCAGGCGTATAAGACGCTATCTACATCGAATTTTCGAAATGAACTGAACTTCTAAAACGCTAACTACTTAATTTTGACAAGGCATAAGTTTTAAAACGATTTAATACATTATTTTATATTTTATATGTTTTTCAATGTATGATACTAGTTTAGAAATTCGGATAAAACCGTTAGTTAATTTTTAAAAACACGTTGAAAAAAATCTTCTAAGCTCTCTCCTGTAAAGTAACCGATTTGCAGATAGAGTACCTACTTTACGTAGGGACCGTCGATTTTTACTATTATTGTTAAAGGCAACCGTAAATCAATTTTTTTTTAAATATCGGTGTTTTTATAATAGCATAAATTATAGTTCGTTCATTTCGCATTAGCAGTCACTCCCTTCGAGATTCGAAGAACCAGTTTGGGGGCTTTCCTGACGTAACAGAACTCTTGGTTCTGCGCTCACTATTGTGTGTGCAGTGTACATTAACCCGTGATTCATGTGCCAACTTATCTAGCGGGGTCTCAATGAATCGAGTAGGTGTGTTTCGAGTCGCGAGCGAACCCACACCGCGATTACAACACGCCTCGCCCTTCAATCGCATCGAGGTATATATATTTTTTTAAATAAAGTACAGATGACTATTTCGCTCACTCCTTTCAACAACGTCATATATTTAAAAAAAAAACTTGATTTTTCAGGAGAAACTGGATTATCTCCAATTATAGGAGTTATTTATCATATTATTTTTTGATATCTCAACATAGATGAAAAAGAATATACAATAGAATTGGTGAATGTTACGCGTACCTATGACGGTGGTAAGCCCCGCATATCGCTCACTCAACTACAACAACGTCATATATATCAAAAATCGTAAATTTTCAGTTATGCATATTTTTGGAATGGCCAGAAAATGTACTATATCCCAGCAAAAGTGGCATATTTGTAACTTAATATTTACCCAATACATGGCAGAAAGTGTTGTTTTTCCATTTTGAAGAAAAGGTATTTTTATTTTTTTTTTATATTCTAAATATTTATCAAATGGAGAAAAAACATTCAGATTTTACATAAAAAGATCTGTTGCATTGTAAAAAGTTCAATAAGTGGCTTGATATTTATTTTAATGACATTGTATTATATTTTTAAACTTTAAACACGATCTTCTGAAAAATCATGTTTTTTGATATATGACGTCGTTGAAAGGAGTGAGCGATTTGCCCAGACTTCCATATTCTTCTTCGTCTACGTTAAGATGTCAAAATCTAGAAATGAAAGCAATTTCTAGTCGAAATTATGCGAAATAATAAAGTACCCCAATCATTCTGTGAGTCAGACAATCATATACATATTGCGAGTTTATTTGATTGGCGGAACGATCAAATGAAGAACTTGACATTTTGTTTGATAATGCCGCGCAAAGGAATATCGGATTGATGGCCTCGAAAAAGCAAAATAACGACAGATATATGACGAATGTAATAATATATCACCCCCTATCATACATTATATTCTTACCTTATCTAAAATAATGTTGTACAATGACAAGTGCTGTGGCGCAGTTGGGTAGGTGCTCGACTGCGAAGCTAATAAATTATTTATTACTTATAACCCTTATCCGCACCCAATGGTGCATAGGGCACTGCATCAAATGACGCGGTGTTTTCTTGATCATTACTTACATGAAGGCAAGGTGATCACTCTTGCGCTTTAGGAACCAGTCCAGTGTAGTATTAAATAAATATTACAGTGTAAAATCACTAATATTTATTTTCACCCCCCCTGGGAATCGAACTTAGGACCTCCAGCACGGTAGCTAAACACGCTGACCATTACACCACGGAGGCGGACGTATATAATGGACGTAAATAAATAAATATATATTGTATATGCATATATGTATGTATATATATATATATATATATATATATATATATATATATATATATATATATATATATATATATATATATATATATATATATATATATATATATATATATATATATATATATATATATATATAATTTTAAAAAACTGTTAGTTTGGGAAATATATCCTTTGTTGTTAATTCTATGGACCGAATTTCGTAGGCGCCGAAGAGCTTTATGCTCTCGTCACAGTATCCATCAATTATTGACACGCCATATTTTCAGAAAAATGTTACACCGTAATATACAATTACTCTTGTGTGTCGTGTCACCAAGATGGAGGAAACATTATACTGTATTGTGTTTTCCCAGAAAACACAACATCTCCGTGGACTGACAATGTGATGGCAAAAATAATTAATTATTGTCTTTGAAAATATGTTCCTCGGGCATAAAAGCTCTTTGGTTACATTCCATTTAAAAAATGCTTTTGTTCCATACAATATATTGAGATAATGATCTTTTAACTTTTATACCAAAAATGTACCATATGTTATTACGAATATTTCCAAAACTAAAGGTCAAATACAGGTAGGTTTTCACTTCAAATTTGACTTTTAATAAATCAAATTGGACGTTTTAGAAAACAAATGGGACTTTTTATTATATTTTATAAAAATTTAAAAAATATATATATATGTATATCTATCCATTTTTAATTTAATTTTTACTTGGTGAATACCACTGTTTTTTAAACCCTATTGTGACACGTGTTCCGATGCATGGCGCATAATTTTCAAACACGCTGTGTTTGAAGATGTCGTGTTTAGAAATTTTAAACCTTTTTCTGTTAAAAGCTTAATTATCTCTATATATTCAAAGCAATTGCTGATTTTCAGAGTCTACTAAATTATATTTTATTGTTAAAAATACATAAAAACATTTTTTAAACTATTACTTTAGTACCTAGAATTGTATAGCTACATAAGGACCATCAGTTCATTTAACATTCACTTTAGTTTGAAAATGCCATAACAAGGCGACACGATTGTTACAAATTTTATTTTTATGTGTTTTCAACAATCAAATACAATTTAGTAGACTCTTAAAATCAGTGTTTGATTTGAACATTTAATATATAAATTAAAATAGAGTTCTACAACACAAAAAAATGATATTGTGACAAATGTTTCGTTTGAAAATGTTCGATGAAAACATTGGTTTGAAAATGCCATAACTAGGCGAAACTTTTTATGTGTTTTTTTTAAACAATAAAATACAACTTAGTAGACTCCGAAAATTAGTGTTTAATTTGAACATTTAATATATAAATTAAAATGGAGTTCTACAAATTCAACGCCAAATCTTTATAGATCAATCGATATATGGTTTAATTATTATTTGGAAATATTTCAGAATATTCACTTCATGAAAAATATAGACAATAACATATACAAATCGGCTGTCCAAATTTAAAACACAGTAAGGGACATTTTTTTTGTTGTGTTTTTTTTTTTGCATTTAAGGACTAAGTAGACTACTTAGTCCAATAATGCAAAAAAACCTACTACAAAAAAATGTCCCTTACTGTGTTTTAAATTTGGACAGCCGAAATCCGGCTGTTGGAATTCCCCGACATGCGTACTTTCCCATATTTCAATCTATAATATATGAATCAAATGGCATTAAGTATGTTACTTCAAATAACATTTTTGTTTACAATATAATAAGTAAATGTTGCTTATCTTTGTTTGTTTACCGATTGTATTTTCTGGGTAGGTATAATTATTATCAATTTTAATTTAATGGACGATTTCTGTTATTTTTAGTACGCAATAAAGTTTTGGTCTTCCTCTGCTCCCATTTCCAACTACAATCTCAATATAAATTGGTTTTACTGTTTTTTTCTTCACTCATTCGTTCCACGTGTCCAAACCATCTCAACACACCCTTCTTATTTTTATCAGTGGAAAATAAAGTGGAACCTCGACTTATTCATGAAGTTCTTGATTATATCGATAACGCTCATTTCAGTCTTACATTTTTTCCTTATATCACCATTCAACATTATTTTGCCACACATTCTGTCTGAGAGATCGCATTTCGATTGCATTCGGTCTACTCTCATCCTTCTTATGCAAATTCTATGCTGCACTTCCATACATTCGGTTTAAAACCCAAATGTACGGAATTAATGCATGTAATTCGCAAAATAAGGATGAAAGTGACCGAATGCAGTCGAAATGCGTTGTCTCAGATAAATGTGCGGCAAAATATTGAATGATAGATGTTCAAATATGTGGAAAGAATGCAAGTCTGAGATAAGCATTATCGATAAAATTAAGAAAGGTGTGTTGAGATGGTTTGGGCATCTGGAACAAATGAGTGATGAAAAAACAGTAAAACAAATTTATGAAGCGAATGTAATTGGAAATGGGAGCAGAGGAAGACAGAGGAAAATGTGGCATGATTAAGTGTGTCATATACTTGGGCGTGATCAGGTCAGGAGCCGGAATAATCGGCAGGTATGTATGAGGAGATGCACGAATGTGGAACAGGCGAATATTGTTTGCAAAGCCAGATTTGTATGACGTTCTGTTAACCCTGCCTACCCCTGCGGGGAATCGGCGTGGTAATTAGTTTATTTTAGGTACTTAACATACATTACCGACATGAATTTTCGCTAAATCCGTCAATTACTATAAATTTTAATTGATTTTTAATGCACATATTTTGTTATTTATATATATATATATATATATATATATAAATAAATGTATCCGTACTAATGATAGTGTCATATCATACGTATTCTAGGAAGACAAGTAATTATAAAATCGTTAAATATTTTCTAATTATACTGGTACTTAAATAATAGAATCATAAACTTTAAAATTTCATTAGTTTGTTAATATTTACTAACGTTTTTCGATTTACTTACCGTAATGCCCAAAGCTGTGAGCAATTTAAGCTAATACGATGAGACGTCATCACTAGATGTCCCTCATTTAGTGTGGGTATGTCCGTTTTTTTAAAAGGAAATATTTTAATTGGAAACAGAATGTGCAAAAGAAGGTATGCAGTTGACAAAAATTTACTAGGCAATAGGACATAAAGATCTAATTGTATCTTATATAGAAAATATGACAAGACGAAGAAGACAAATGAATGAGCTATGTGACAAATATTGATTGATATAAGATATTGAATCCATTGTGTCTATAGTATTGTTGTATCTATTGTATTGTTTTTAGGACTCAACCTTATTCATTTGTTATTGACACATGAAATCACTGACAAAGACACTGAAAATGAAAAAATCATTTGAAGACATATAAACTAAATATGCTATAAATCTTTGTACATAATATGCAAGGAGAATTTTCTAAGGCAACTAATAAATTTACAATTTTTTTTTTAAACTTTATATAATTAAATAACTTTTTTCTAACCACTTTTTTTTAAAATTATTAGTACACTTTAACCTACCGGTTTCCACAAGAATCATCATTCTTGTGGAAACATCAGGGCTTATTAAATTCGAAAAACATTAAAATACTCATAATTAATAACATTCCCTTACCAAAAACTTACACACACAATTTGTTTGGAAGTTTTTGAAGAAAAGTGGAAAAAGGGTTAAAACAAAGATGTTTCATTTTATAAAGTTTATAAAATGTGCCACAAAGTATCTGCGAAAAACATTCAAGAAATTTAATTATTTTTTCATTTTATAAAAAAAATGTAACTTTGTTTTAAATCGCAATAAATAAATATATATTTTTTTAAATGTGTTAATCTAGAAAATAAAACAACTTTTTGTACCATATATTGAATATAGAAGAATGGGTGAAAGAAATGTTGCACAAATATGCATGCATTAACTGCTGACGTATGTGACGTGTGAAGCTTTATATTCATAATTAACTCATCACCTTTTTAATCTATGAATGAGCGAAAAATTGCTCTATGAAGCTGTCAATTGATTTATCGAGTACTGTTATACGTTTTTACTCTGTTGCATTCAAGTTGCCAAAGTTGTATTAATGTATGTACAGTAAAACCTCGATATAACGCAGTAATTGGGAGGAGGGATGTCCATTAATGCCGGAAGCCCGTTTTATAAAAATAAATTTAAAATACATAAAAAAAATTAAATTATTGATGTTACACTGTATTTAGATAAACATAAATAAACAATACAAAACACAAACAAAATAATATTTATTATCTTCGGACACGCGTCGTGAAGTGACGTTGCTGTTGGATATCGACGCGCTCGCTTTCGGTAATCCTGCTTTGTAAAACAAATCAAGTTTCGTTTGCACTTTTAATGTTTGCTTTTTTTCTAAACAACTCTCTAAAATTACGAAAAAACAGGGGCGTGCATTCCATATAGGCACAAAACAGTGCCTATCCTAACTTACCCGGGTGACATATAAAAACGCAACCAGTACCGACCCTACCTTATTGAGTAGTACCTATCTCACCTTACTACCTACCTCTACTGCCTACCCTAGTAAGTAGTACTAGCTTATATTTTCAATATTGAAAGCATTAACTTTGTGGGTCATAGTGATATATTATTTGAGAAAAAAAGGTTTTGGTTTTTGATCCTTCGTTGAACTTCGTTATCTGACAAATAGTCAATAATTCGACCGGATTTATTGTCCGTCATATCCTAAGTTCGTCAAACAGAGGTCCGTTATATCGAGGTTTTACTGTATCATGAAATATATAGGTAATAAAGTTTATTAAAAATTCTAATCCAACTCTATAGACCTTTTATATTGAAGAATGGCAGAAATAAATGATGCACAAAAATGCATGAATTAACTGCTGACATGTCGCTCACTCCTTTCAATAACGTCAAAAATCAAAAAACTTGATTTTTCAGGAGAACGTTTTTAACGTTTAAAAATAAAATACAATGTATTAAAAATAAATATCAAGCCACTTATTGAACTTTTTACTGTGCAACAGATCTTTTTAGGTAAAACCTGAAGGTTTTTTCTCCATTTGAAAAATTTTTGTAATATTAAAAAAAAAATAAACAATACCTTTACTTCAAAATGCAAAAACAACACTTTCTGCCCTGTAGCTAATGAATATTAAGTTAAAAATATGCCGCTTTTGCTGGGATATAGTACATTTTCTGGCCATTCCGAAAATATGCACGACTGAAAATTGACGAATTTTGATTTATGACGTTCTTGAAAGGAGTGAGCGATGTGTGACGTGTGAATCTTTATATTCATAATTAACACATCACCTTTTTGCTCAGTTTATCATATTATGAATGAGCGAAAAATTGCGAGCCTGTCAATTGATTTATGAAGTACTGTTATCAGTTTTTGCTCTGTTGAATTCAGCATTCAAGTTGCCAAAGCTGGGAGTACTGCTACAACATAATACCCATTCATCCGATCCTTTAACGTGTAGGCAGATAAATGTACATGCGAGTACATACATGCATGTATTTCCTGAACGAGTGGGCCATGCAATGATGAATGCATAAATAAACGCAGTGCATCACCGATTTGCGATTTTGTGTATTTCGGAAATTCCGTAATAACGGAATAGTTAGTGATTACTGGGTCGTGTGTCATGTCATTTCTTCTTCTTCCAACCCATATCCTCACCGAATGGTGCATAGGTCACTGCATCGTATCGACCCAGTGTTATCTTTGATCGTTTTTTTTAATTTAATAAGAGAATTGTTTGTGTTTTTATTATTTACTAAAATAATTTAGCAAATTAAACGCTAGGTCGTAAACCATGAGATGCTCAGACTTCCATCTTCTTTTATATAAAAAAGAACGATATATTATTTATTGATTCGATATTAACTGTCTGGTTGTGGTCCCGTGGTTAGTGTCGCGGAATCATTCAGAGTTTCTCGGTTCGAATTCACTGTACCACAATTTGATACCTATTTCTAATTCTGAGCCGCTTAGGCTCACAGAAAAAGCTATGATAATAATAAAAACACAAATATTTCTCTGTTTTAAATTAAATTAATTCATTAAAAAGTTGCGGAATGACACGTTGATTATTTTAAAAATTAAACACTTGCATGAACAATTAAAAAAAAATAGAAGTAAAGAAAAATAAAATTTGTGATAAAATATTGATAAATACTATGGTTTTCCGAAATACGTCGCCATTATTATCTTTGTTCCCATAACAAAAAGTCACGCCCCCCTCTATTTATTGCCCCACTAACTTCTACATATACCTGAATTTTTATTTTGATCGTTAGTTTTTGTAATCACCCGTCTATGAAAACAACTGTAGTTTTCGAAACTGTGTGTAATGAAGTAAAACTCAATAAGTGGTTTTATACGAGTGTTTATTTTTTTTTAAATAAAGAACAATAGATGTTTCATATCAAGTTAAGACACCTATAATAAATAAATATAGTTCTTTTTTATTTATAATACTTGTTATCTAATATGTACATCCTTGTCGTGATAGATTCATAACTAAGCACGCAATCACGAAGCACTTCATTCAAAATTAATGCTCTTTATATACACAGGGTGGCGCAACATTAATTACCCCATCGGAAGGTGTTTGTAAATGGCGTCGTACGTCAATCATTTTTGACATTTCGCTCACTCCTTTCAAGAACGTCATAAATCAAAAATCGTCAATTTCGTGTTGTGCATTTTTTCGTAATGCCCAAAAAATGTACTATATCCCAGCAAAAGCGGCATATTTTTAACTTAATATTTACCCGCTACAGGGCAGAAAGTGTTATTTTTGCATTTTGAAGAAAAGATATTGTTTAATTATTTTTTTAAATATACTAAATATTTTTCAAATGGAGGAAAAATATTCAGGTTTTACCTAAAAAGATCTATTGCACAGTAAAAACTTAAATAAGTGGCTTGATATTTATTTTTAATACATTCTATTTTATGTTTGAACTTTAAAAACGTTCTCCTGAAAAATCAAGTTTTTTGATTTATGACGTTCTTGAAAGGAGTGAGCGATTTGTAAAACAGACAAACATATTGATAACGATAAATTACCCAAATATTTTTAGGATAAAATAGTTTTAAACAAAAAATTTCATGATCATATTACTAGGCATTAGGATAAAATAAGACATTTTTGAAAAAAAATATAAAATGTATGAGGGATTGAAAATGTTTGATGAGAGGCCTGGATGTAGGAAGAATGAAAAAAGTCTGAAAGAATTTTAAAATAAATGTTTTGTTTACTGCAAGATGATGTAAATATAATTTATAAGTATTTGATATAAATTAAGTGTAAAAAAAGTTTTTATTAAATATAATATAAGCTAACTAAATAAATAAAAATAAAATGAAAAAATAAACAAACACAAGCGTCTTTTCCACTTAATAGAAAAAATGTAATGGTCCAAATAAAGATTTCTGTCAATCAAAATCTTTTTATTTTTATTAAGTAAAAAAATGTTTGAAAAACAAAATTTGATCATTAATTTTGCGCCACTTTAAATCCCTTTATACACTGCAGGTGTCTAGTTTACAAACGTAAAATATGATTGACGTACGACGCCAAAAATTATAACATCTTGCGATAGAGCGATGAATTTTGCGCCACCCTGTATATGTACTTAGTCTATTTCAATTACCGTAGTTAGTTTCGCAATATCCTATTCGCTATCGTATTAATCTTGATTCAGCTATAGTTTTCTTCTATGCATTCTTTTGTACGCTGTGCAATTAGGCATAGACTGAAATTGTCAATACGTTTTCGTGATTGACGGCTTCCATTGAAGCGTAATCACGGAACGTCAATTTTTTACTTTGGTATTCTGTAAGTCTTCATAAAACCTTTGATATCACTTTCATAATCCGCGTTCCACGATAAAAGTCGCAATATTTTCTTTGTATATACATTAAGTGTCCGCCTCCGTAGTGTAATGGTCAGCACGCTCGGCTACCGTTCTGGAGGTCCCGGGTTCGATTCCCAGGGGGGTCAAATAAATATAAGTGATTTTTTCACTCTAATATTTATTTAATATTACCCTGGACTGGTACCTGAAGCGGAGGGCTGATGACCTTTCCTTCGTGTGTTTACGATCAAGATAACACTGTGTTTATATAATGCAGTGCCCTATGCACCATTGGGGTGCGGATAAGGGTTTTAATAATAATTAATAATATACATTAATTATGTCCTTTCCGAATTATTGTGACGTCTGAGTTTTCCGCAGCATCTATGGTTGAGTTGAGTAAACTTTTTATTTACCCTTATTTATAGTAAATGTATGCAAGATTCTTCCTGAATTATTTCACTTGCTTGTTTCTTATGTTTCTAAATTTTTATTAAGCTTATAATTTTACCAGTTATTATATTCAGAACATTTAAAGTATATAAGACCTTTTTTTTTTAATCTTTGTAAAATTCTACCCGAATTATTTAACAAGTTTGATCATGCTATGTTTTCTTCGGTCTTCCTCTGCTCCTAATCCCAGTTACTCTCGCTTCATAAATTTGATTTACCATCCTTTCCTCGCTCATTCGTTCCTCATACATATGTGAGTTCTGAAATTTAAGCAGTGTAGTTGCCAATCATGGGTTAAATGGTGAATGTTACACATGCATGAAGTGATCACTTAATCCAGCATCCTATCAATACTCAATACTCAGACTTCCGTTTTCTCCTTCGTCTATGTTGAAATGTCAATGTAAAATCAACTCCCAAGTAAAATCTGATTCAAATTTGTGAACAAAGATTTGGACAAACTAAAAAAGATTGTCTTCTTCTTCTTGGTGTGGGCCTTATGGCCTGTTTTTTTAAGGGAAATTTGCCTCCTGACTCCTTACGCTGTCTCGTAGACTCTTGCCAGACATGCTTAGACTGATAGAGTCTTCATTTATGACACTCTTAGCTACTCTACTCTTAAAATATCATAAAATTGATTATTATTCTTTGTGCAATTTCACCTGTGAATTCTTCGTCCGTACTACGTGGTACTCATTCACGGATCCACACATCTACGTACCATGTGTCGGCAATGGCTGTACCGTTGGGCCTAATTGCCACGGGACGTGACCAGTATTTTACATCCGTTTGCGTCCGAAATGTTCCCGAAGAGAAATTGATTATATTTCAACACACGGATTCGCGGGCGACTGTAAAAATGTCAAGCCCTATTTATAAACAGCATTATCGATAAAATTAAGGCCTCACTCGCAGTAATAGAATTCATCAAGCATCCGACACCTAACGCCCGATTTTTTTTAGAATATACATATATTGGATTTTTTTTAGAACATACACATTATGTATTAAAAATTATTTTTGTATTTTTTTTACACCTTACCTTCTGATTATTCTTTTCTTTTAATAACCATTTATTTATTTTTTTTAAAAAAACTTGCTTATTTTTCAATACAAATATGGTGTTGTAAAATATATACATATATATATGACGTCTAATATTATCTGGGTTTAATTAAAATTATGTAGTCATTTAACGTATTTTGTGCCTTAATAAGCTATATAAAATAAATGTAAAACTTTGTTTTAAACCACATTTATTTTTGGTACTATTTTCTCCAACGAGATTGCGAAGATGGGATGAAACGACAGATTGGTGTAGCGCTCTGTTATCTCTGCCTACCCCTGCGAGAAAGCTGTGTGTTGACTAGTTAGTTTATTTTTGCTTTTATTTTTGATGAATACGATTTTTGTTTTAATTGAGAGATCAAATTAGGCTAAATGGAGTCTTTGTTAAATTTCGCGAGGTGCCCGGCATATTGTTCTAGCAAAACAATGATTTCCCAGAATTCCGTTTATTTTCTAATGTCAAACGAGTTCTTTGATAAAATTATAAATAAATATTTACGTATTGTCATGTTTAATGTGACTCTGCCAACCGGCGTTGCCAGGATTGATTATTTCGGTGACATATTCAGACGAGTTTATAAATAGTGTATTATCTGTCGCCAAGTGTATAAATATTAGAACATATCGCTCACTCCTTTCAAGAACGTCATAAATCAAAAATCGTCAATTTTCAGTTGTGCATGTTTTCGAAATGCCCAGAAAATGTACTATATCCCAGCAAAAGCGGCATATTTTTAACTTAATATTTACCCGCTACAGGGCAGAAAGTGTTGTTTTTGCATTTTGAAGAAAAGGTATTGTTTACTTATTTTTTTAAATATATTAAATATTTTTCAAATGGAGAAAAAACCTTAAGGTTTGACCTAAAAATATCTGTTGCACAGTAAAAAGTTCAATAAGTGGCTTGATATTTATTTTTAATATATTGTATTATATTTTTAAACTTTAAAAACGTTCTCCTGAAAAATCAAGTTTTTTGATTTATGACGTTCTTGAAAGGAGGAGTGAGCGATATTATATTTTTGTTTTATAAAATTATGTGCAATTGACTTGTTACTAATTAGTACGGTGATATAAGGAATGAATGCACCTTCTCTAGAAAACTGGAATCCGCTGAAATGCGAATGCTTAGGTGGTCAGCGGTAGTGTACCCTTAGAGACAAAATAAAGAGTTCACGAATTCGTGGAAGCCTGCGTGTAACATACATTAATAGTAAGACAGAGGAAAGACATTTGAGATGTTATGGGCATATAGGACGCAGAGAACCCGAACATGTATTTTACCAGGCAATAGAAATGGATCTTCCTCGAAGGTTATCTAGAGGAAGGCCAAGGAATTCATGGATGCTGCAGAAAGATAACATGATTCGAAGGTATGGCCTAAGTGGCGTTGTCCAGGACAGAAGGACATATAACCTGAGGACGAGGAGAGCCGACCCCAGTAGTCTACAATGACAATAAGCTGGGATGTAACCAGGAAAAAGAAGAAGATACAAGGAAAGAATGCAAGGCTGAGATAAGCATTATCGGTAGAATTAAGAAAGGTGTGTCGAGATGGAACTTGTGAAAGAAAGATCAGACGTCGTATCGCCATCTCCAAAAGTGCCATGTCTTAGATAGACAAAATCTGGAACGACCGGGGTGTGAGTAACAACACCAAGATAAACCTTTCAAGAGTTTGGTCCACTCCATTTTTCTCTATGCTGTTGAAACATGGACCATAAAAGCAGCCGAAAGGAGAAAAATTGACACTTGAAATGTGGTATTGGAGGCGCATGCTCCGAATCCCATGGACAGCTAGACGCACCAACGAGTCCATTCGCCAGGAACTACACTTGGACAGCTTGACCCTGGCCAAATCTGTACATGATGGATTCTTCAATTCTTTGGACACTTTGTGCGTGGCTATGAGGATAGCCTGGAACGACTGATTGCGATCGGTAGCCTGGAAGGGAAGTGAGGGAGAGCAAGATCCCCACGCGATGGACCGATCAAGTTAAGGCACAATTAAAAAAATATATTTCTTGAATTCAATTTGAAACTCGCGGGATTCGAACCCGCGACGCCAGTTTCGCAGTCGAGCGACTGCCCAACTACGCCACGGCGCCTGTCATCAACGAGCATTTAAATTTTTATTTACTGTGTATAGATAAAATTATTATACACAATAAACAAAAAAATATAATTACTTTTTTAAATGTCATTAGAAGGTTTCATTTAAAAAAAATAAACTATGTTTATTCACAAATAATATAAAATAATCTAACAGGTCACACAGCAACAGCTGTTAGGTCAACACCTTGCTGAGATTATAATAACACATATGTAAATATTTTGACATTCTTTTGTCTTTTAATCTTTGCGATTAGTGAATAATATTTTTTATGTATTTTAATTTTTTTTTCGATGAAATAAATTGTAACATTTTTTTTATATATTGACAATATAGACGAAGAATAATATGGATCTTATGTATTTTTTTACAGAAATGTTTGTAATATCATTATTGAAACACTCATTAAGATTTTAATCTGCCGGTTTCGAGACGTGCCCGTCTCTTCGTCAGGACAATCTGTATACCACCATGCAAATATTACTACACGTCTCCAGCACTTTTCACACTCAACTACATAAAATATTAATACAAGTCTGATTACTTGACAAATTTCTTAATTGATGACGTCAAAATCAGCCATATTTCCAAATCTATTGAAAATGCTACCCGCATATAGAAGGTGCCCGAGACCATTGCATATATACAGGTTTAAAAAATTAATGCAATATGAATGTTCAATAATGGGCAGAATGTTGAACGTTACACGAGTGTATAAAGTGATCGCTTAAGCCAGCCAAATGCCAGGTCGCAAGCCCTGGGATGCTCGGACTTACGTTTTCTTTCATACGAAAGTTTGTATTGATTTACAATTTTGTTTAAATTATTTCTTTAAGAAACAGCTTTCAGTTCCTTTTATCTTTTAGACGTATCACTCATGTAGTACATGTTTGCTAACTTTTTTTTAAATATTTTTTTATTATTTATTTTTTGTTTTCCGTTAGTCAAGTATTATTAGTTTATATTAACACTTTTATTCTAATTTTACTTCTTATAATATCTATTGTATTCTTGCCAGAGCCTTTTACTATGACCTAAAATATTATTTTTTGACATCTCATCAAAGATGAAGAAGAATATGGAAGTCAACCAAACCAAGGTTTCTAAATTGATTCATATATATATATATATATATATATATATATATATATATATATATATATATATATATATATATATATATATATATATATATATATATATATATATATATATATATATATATATATATATATATATATATATATATATATATATATATATATATATATATATATATATAAATATATATTTATATATATATATATATATATATATATATATATATATATATATATATAATATATATATATATATATATATATATATATATATATATATATATATATATATATATATATATATATATATATATATATATATATATATATATAGAACTTTCAAGAATTTGAGTAGTGTGGTTGTCAATAATGGGTAGAATTGGTGAATGTTACACGTGTGTAAATTGATCACTTAAACCAGCCTAGGACGGTCGTCAGCCCCGTAAATGCCTAGACTTCCATATTCTTCTTCATCTTTGATGAGATGTCAAAAAATAATATGAAAATAACTTCTATAATTGGAGATAATCCAGATTTTGTGAACAAGTATTTGGACACACTCAAAATGTTGTACCTAAAATATATTGTAAACCCATACACAGGCCATGCCTTTGAGGGATCTTTTTTTTGTATTCATATTATTTTATTTATTATTATGTTGTAAAATAGAACGATAGATTTACAACATTTTGAGTGTGTCCAAATACTTGTTCACAAAATTTGGATTACCTCCAATTACAGGAGTTTTTTTCATATCGACAAATATTAAGATATTATTTTTTGACATCTCATCGAAGATAAAGAAGAATATGGAAGTCTTGGCATTTACGGGGCTGACGACCGTCATAGGCTGGTTTAAATGATCACTTTACACACGTGTAAAATTCACCCATTCTACCCATTATTGACAACCACACCACTCAAATTCTTAGTGATTCAAGAACAAGGTTTCTAGATTGGTTCGTATATATAGAGCTTCCAAGAATTTATATAAAACTTTTGAATATAACTTTTGAAAGAATTTTTGAATATACAAAAAATAATATAAAACGATAGATGTTTCATATCAAGTGGAGACGCCTATCGTCTCTTAAAGTGATCTAATCGCTCGGCAAATTGGTGAAGTGCCCACTTTATATTTATTTAAATTAATTATCGTTGAGTACATCGGGCTCCTACATTTTATGCAAAATTCGATGCAATTCAATCAGGATTTTTTTTGGTTGCTCAGTCACATATGTCTACAATCAAGTGGGCGTATCTCCATTATTGATCTATCATTGTCATCGACTTTAGATTATGTTATAATTTAAAGCGACCCTCTAACTAACTAACAAGCAAGCCGCTTTCCCGCAGGGGCAGACAGAGAGAAAAGAGCGTTACGCCACTTTGTATTTGCAAATATTTTTCACCTCTTCCACATTCATGCAATAATTCATTCAAGCCATTATCCGCACCCCAATGGTGCATAGGGTACTGCATCATATAAACGCAGTGTTATCTTGATGGTTAGCATATGAAGGAAAGGTGATCAGCCCTCCGCTTCAGGTACCATTCCAGGGTACCTCCAGGGCTCCTCATACATACCTGTTGATTATTCTCACACCGATCGTGCCGAGTTTTCCTAGGTCTTCTTTTGCTCCTATTTTCAACTGCATTAGTGACACTTTTAACTAATTTAATAACGTTATATAATACATTATCACGATTATCTTTTAATCCAGTTATGGGAACCTTTTGATGGGTTTATTATATAATTTCATATCTATAACTATCACTGGATTAAAGGCGGTATGCATATATTAATTCAACGTACGTCATTGTAGTAGAAATTATGTCCTATACCGTATTGTTGAGCGGTTACGCTGTTTCTCAAACTATTTTAGTTTCATCCCCTCGTGCAAAAAAATCCTAAGATGATCAAAACTAATTTACCAAAAACCAATGCGAATGAAGCATCCTTTGATGCGATTTATTGATATTTTTTAAAAGACAATCAATAAAACAATTCAAAGTACCTACTCCTAGAATATTGTAACGATGTTTTGATAATACTGCCAAAATTAGAACATTCGGTTCGATTATGAAAATTAAATATAAATGTTAATTTAGTTAGCAAATAACTAGGAGCAGAGGAAGACCAAAAAAAACTCGGCATTATCAAGTATTTCAAATACTTAAGTGTTGTCCGGTAAGGAGTCGAAATAATCGGCGAGTATAAATTCTATATTATTCTTGACTGGTACCTGAAGCGGAGGGCTAATCACCTTTCCTTCATGTGTTAATGATCAAGATAACACTGCGTTTATATGATGCAGTGCCCTATGCACCATTGGGGTACGGATAACGGTTTGAATGAATGAAAATATATGAGAATATGGATGAATGAAGAAGTGACGAAGATTGTTTGCAAAGACAGATTAGCATGGCGTTCTATTCTCTCTGCCTACTCCTGCGGAGAGGCGGCTTGATGTTATTTATGTTAGGATTGTTATTGTGTGTGAAGTATATAATTGAGTGTAGTTTGAGAATCGGTAATGCGGAGTTAATTATTTTCTCATTTCCATATTAAATCGATAAGCGATGAAGAGTCGTGTAATCCTTTGCAGGATAAGGAGATAATATTTTTTACCCATCATCCTGGTAGCTATCACTGTAAGATCACGTGTGCCGAAACACCATAAGCCTCCACTCTATGTACATGTTTGTAAGAACCACAATGAATTGAAATTAAAGGAAATCTAAAAAAAAATGATCTTCAATAATTAAATCGTTTTATTTTTTTTATTTTTTTATAAAAGAGAAATTTTTGTATTTTTATTATTTACACAAATATTTCACTTTCATACTATTTCTGTGAGCCTAAGCGGCTCATTATTAGAAATAGGTTTCAAATTGTGGTAGAGTGTGTTCGAACCGAGAAACTCTGACTTAACTATATCCATAAGGGTAGTCCGCGACACTTACCACGGGACCACAACCCGATGTGGTTTATATACATATATATATTTTTTTTATATCACATTTCATAATTTTATTTGTTTTATTATTTGTCGAGTTTACATCTAAACATGGTGTTTTAACCCTAGAACACTAAACTATCGTAAAAATCACAAAGTGACTGCCGAAACATAAAATAAAATACAAGAAAACAAATTTTCTAAGAATCTGTTATTGAATATGCTTTCAATCACTCAACATCCCTGATCCCTTTTGGCTGTGACTGCTAATCAACACAAAAAATAAAGCCACTTGAGATCTATCCAAGCTCTTTTGCCTAGTGGCCTAAATATTTTGAATTTTGTTAAGTAGATAGTGTTTTAGTATTGATCAGTCTTGAAAAACAAGCGGTTAGCTTTGAAACCGGTAGAATTATGTAAAATCAAGTTTTAATAATATATATATAAGTATATAGTGATTTTAAAACAAGTCATTTTTTAATTATAAAATACCTATAATATTCTCAATATTACTCATATTTAAACCATTTCCTTTGTGGTTAGTAATTTTTACTTATTTATTTTTTTACAAAAATGTTAATAATATTAGTAAATAACCACTCACTCTCGGTGAGTGGTTTTATACTAATATTATTAACATTTTTGTAAAAAATAAAATAAGTAAATATCTATACTTCTAACATCATAATACCCACACCATAATATGTGGTTGCCTTTCGCTTTCTAGCTGGAACGACAAAAAACGTGAAAATCCCCAAACGCGGCATAGTAACTCGATGTAATTTTTTATATTTAGAAAAAGTATCGCCGAACAATGGATATTTGAATATTAGTATTAGATGTCCTTCAAAAGCAGGTGTTGTACGTGGAGGCGTTGCTCGGTAATAAATTTTAATTGATTACATTCAAGTTCAGATCACAGTGTATATAAATTAATATTTTTGTAGGTGTATCTTGAAAGTAAATCCTGTACGAAACAACGTCCTTTTTGTGCAGACAAAATCTTTAAAAAAAAAATAATTTATTTTTTTTAATGTTTATTTTATTTATTCAGGAGTATTTTTAAAAATTTAATTCATTTTCTGGACATTTCTACTTTACAATCTTAAAATTAACCACTTTTTTATTGGTACACTTCTTCTCCAACCGGTTTTGACAAGAACCTTCTCATCATCAGGGTTTATGTACTAATTCTAAAACATTGAAATACTCATAGTTAGGTGAGTGGGCGGGTTTAACCCTTCCCTTGCAACAACAAAAATGTTAAAAGCAATGTGGTTTTATTTTATTTAATAATAATAATAATAAAACCCTTATCCGCACCCCAATGGTGCATAGGGCACTGCGTCATATAAACGCAGTGTTATCTTGATCGTTTACACATGAAGGAAAGGTGATCAGCCCTCCGCTTCAGGTACCAGTCCAGGGTAATATTGAATAAATATGACAGTGAAAAAAATCACTTATATTTATTTTACCTCCCTTGGGAATCGAATCCGGGACCTCCAGAACGGTAGCCGAGTGTGCTAACCATTACACCACGGAGGCGGACGATTTTTTTTTTTTTTTATTTAGTTTATAAAATGTGCCACAAAGTATCTGCGAAAAACATTCAAGAAAAAAAAATCCATATTAATTGTCATTTTCACATCTGTTTCACAACTCTACTCAAAATCTATTTGCATTACTGTTGCTAGGTGGTGCTATTCGATTTCAAACACGCGCGGTTCACGGTCGGGAATCGAACCCCAATCGCTCGAACGATGCGGGCGCCTGTACGTTGAACCACTCATATAACGCCAATTACTAGATAATTAATAGGATTCAGATAACTAAATATTCTCACGGTCAAATACCAGGAACAAACAGTGGGTACCCATACTTTTCAAAAATGCTACATGTCTACATAGTGGAGAATGGCAAAAGTAATCTGACTTTCTCAAAATAAATCAATTATTCACAACATTCTTGGGTGTGTCCAAATCCTTGTTCACAAATCTAGGTTTCTGAACTCTTCTTCTTCTTCTTCTTTTTAATGGCTTTTCACCCTTCTTGAGTGTTCTAGCCAGTGTCGAGTTATTTCGTAACTCTTCTTCCAACCCTTATCCGCACTTGATGATGCATATGATGGTGTGTAAAGTGACCAGCCTATGACAGGTCATAAGCCCTGTAATTCACAGACTTCCATATTCTTCTTCATTTATGTTGAGCTGTCAAAAATGTAAAAAAAAAACTGAAAAACACTACACGAAAGTGTAGATAATTCATATTTGTGAAGTATTTGGACACACTCAAAATATTATATTGTATTGTAATCGATGGTTATGCCTGTAGGAAGAGCTACCGCTATGTTGAACAATATCTCATTGGATATATATCTGTTCCATGTGTCTGAAGGAGTTTTCCGAAGCGGGATTCTTCTACACCTTTAGCAATAGTTCTTGCATATATTTTATTTTAATGTATTTTGAATGTATACGATTTAAATTTTTTATAGTTTGTATTAATTTAAATAAATAAATTGAATTGAATTGAATTGAATTGTTTATAAAAAAAGTATTGTTAAATGTGCCCTCGGCACGGGAAAACTCAGTGATGGCACATAATTGTAATTTGTGTTTATGTATATGATAAAATAAAAATTAAGAAAAACAGGATCTTTGAAATTGACGCAAATGTATGGTATCTTATACTCTGCGATCTAAACCGCTCGTATTATATAATTTATGAATGACTTCCAAATCCATATATGGTGTGGCTTTGTTTCATTTTTACCAATTATCAAGGTCATCAATGTATATTATCTTCAATGATTGAATAATTTACGTTGACGCGCGTATTTTTTTCCGGTCAGTTGGCAAGTATTATATAAGGTTATAAATAATTATAATCATTTGAATGCGCTTTTTTTTATTGACACTCATTGAAGGTTAACAGGTATAAATTGTGCATGGTAATTATCTCAACGCTCTTTTTCTTCAATCATAATCTATATAACAAGTACTGTATTTTTTTAAAGCACTTTATATTGTAATTAGGGCGGAATCGATCTGACGCGGTGGTCTATGGGTTAAAATAATTGAACAAGGCAAGATAGTTTTCTGTTCGATAGTAAATGTTGTGTTTTAATGCATACAAATTATACGTAATATACCACACATGTTGAAAAATTATTAGCATTTTTATTGTATCGCTTTTGAGTGTTCTTCTTGCGTATTCTGTAATCCTGGTAACCGTTTGATAGTTGAACATTAAGTCCATGGAACGAAAGATATTAAGATAGATCGCTATGGCGTTCTACTATCTCTGCTTACCCCTAAGTATAAGCGGCGTGATCGTAATTTTAAATACGCACACACACATATAAGTATACGTTAAAAATATAAGTGGTAAAAATGTTAAAAATAGGAATCAAGCTGTTTTTAGAGTGAAAAAATGACAAAACTTTTCGCTTATATTAAAAAATTGTCATAAAAATATACATAATAAAAGGAACAAGTATGTAGATTTATTCAGTTTAATTTTATTTGGCCAGTGACAGGGGTTCATTGTTACCGACATCATCGGACCAGTCTTGTTTATAGTTGTTGTTTTTTTTTAATATTCAATGCGGTTCCATCAAGAAATGTCAGTACAAAACTTATTTAAAAATTCAAATTAAAACTCAGTGAAGACACATTATAATAATTTTTTTATTCGTAATTATGTATATTATGATGTCCGCCTAGGTAGTGTAATGGTCAGCAAGCTCGGCTACCGTACTGGAGGTCCCGGGTTCGACTCCCAAAAGGGGGGGCTGAAATAAATATAAGTAATTTTTTTCACTCTAATATTAGATATTGGATTAAGAATAAAGCGGAAGCATGTATTAACGATCAAGATAACACTTCGTTTATATGATGCAGTGCCCTATGCACCATTGGGTGCCGATATGGGTTAGAAGAATATAATGAAATAAATTAAAATGTATTACTTCATGAAGAGTATGTATACTTACGTATTATTTTTTCATGATATAAAATAACAATAACGATATTTTAGAATGCGGATAGCTCTCTGATCTACTTTCAATCAAACATAAATGAAAATGGTGTCAGGAAAAACTCTAAATACGGTTCTAATTATTAAATAACTTATCATACAACTCTAAAATTCAGGAAATAGATGTAATCTAATTGATAATAGTATTACGCAAATTAATAATTAAAATATTTTAAAATTCTCTTTTAGCCTTGGTTAAAATTTAACCACATACGTAATACTTTTAAATATGTGTTATAAAATGTATTTTAAATGCCACGGCCAACGCGGCACAGCATCTTTCAAAAAATATTATCTGACGTTGAAAAATACATATGATAATTTCTTTACTCACATTTTTCTCAAATAAAACTCGATATTTTACATTTTTGACATGTCAATATAGATGAAGAAGAATATGGAGTCCTGGGCACTTACAGGGCTTCATAGGCTTGGTAAAGTAATCACTTTACACATCGCTCACTCCTTTTAAGAACGTCATAAATAAAAAAACGTCTTTTTTCAGTTGTGCATGTTTTCGGAATGCCCAGAAAATGTACTATATCCCAGCAAAAGAGGCATATTTTTTACTTATTATTTACCCGCTACGGGGCAGAAAATGTTGTTTTTGCATTTTGAAGAAAATGTATTGTTTAATTATTTATTTGAATATATTAAATATTTTTCAAATGGAGACAAAACCTTCAGGTTTTTAGGTGAGCGACATGTGTAATTGTGTAACATTCACCAATTGTACCCATGATTGACAATCACACTACTATATTTTAGGAACACCTAGATATATGGATTATACTTGTGACGCAGTACAAAGATGCTTTCTATTTGTATGCAACGTCCGAATCCTGGATTAAATTTACACTTCCCACATTTCCATACTACCTTAAAGAACTCTTATTTATCTTTTGAATTATCCCTTATCAGCCTTACATTCCTATCTTATATCTTCGTTTTTATTTCTTTCATGCAATGATTTCCACACATTTGTCTGAGGGAGCGCATTTCAACAGCGTTCACTCTGCTTTCATCCTTTTGTTGTTCGACACGTATGTACAACGTTTTGTCAAAATTTCAAGACAATCTGTGAATACCTTTAGAAGAATTGTTGGGTAATATTTCCAAAATTAAACACGGTTATTGGATTGAATTCTACTTTTATTTACATATATTTGATAATATGTGACGCGTTTCGTCTTATCAAGACATTATCAAACCCTCCGTGTTTGATAATGTCTTAATAAGACGAAACGCGTCACACATCATATATGTAAATAAAAGTAGAATTTAATCCAATAACCGTGTTTAATTTTGGATATATTACCCAAAAATTCAATATGGATTCCTACCAACTGTCTGCAGTTTCAATAAACCTTTAGAATATATGAGATTTTAAAAAAATATTGACATTTTTAATTTAAGTTTTACTTAAATTACTTTTACTTAAAATCTACTGTGACACGTGTTTCGATACATTCCGCATCATTTTCAAACACCGTATGTGAATACACAGTTTAAATCAAATCAGGTTTATCTTTTGTTCCCTACCTAACTCAATATAAAGACATTCGCGTTGTATTTTATAGCCAGAAGTTCTCTCTCGAAATAACGTTCAACTGGTTTAATTTTAAGTTTCAAATTCGTATTCCGTATTAACAACGGAGCGGTTCTTGGTCGTTACGATTATTGCTTCAGAGTTATGCAAATACCAGGTCTTTGTCCTCCTTCTGTACTCCTGGTATCTCGAGCCCAATTCTTAACTCAATTTTACCCCATTTTTTAAAATCTCAACAAAGACGAAGAAGAATATGGAAGTCTGGGCATTTACATTGCTTACGACCATCAAGGCTAGAAAATATCCTTTTTTTTTATATCAGCTTATAATTTGACCAAATGACGTCAATTTGAGTGTGTCCAAATACTTGTTCACAAATCTGGATTATCTCCAATGAAGAGTTTTTTTTATATCTCAACATATATGAAGAAGAATATGGAAGTCTGGCCATTTACAGGGTTTACGACCGTCACAGGCTTGGGTTAAGTGATCACTTTACAGACGTGTAATATTCACCAATTCTACCCATGATTGACAATTACACTATTCAAATTATTGAACCTTCAAGATTCCAAGAAACCTTACTAGAGACATCTATGGTGGGATGAGGGAAGCTTTATATTAAGCAGAAACTCTTTCTTTTGTATGCGAGGTCCGAAAAAAATAATGTAAAAAATGACTCCTAATTAATAATCAACATTTGTGAACACACTCAAATTGACGTAAATTTTAAGTAGTAAAGCACCCGTGAAGTGTTTTTCCATGAAAACTACTACTACTACTACCATCACGCCGTTTCCCCGCAGGGGTATGCAGACAGGATGGAACGCCACACTCTTCTGTCCTGACATACACTCCTCGCCTCCTTCTCATCCACACATCTAGTCATACATGCCCTCCGATTACGCAGACTTTTGACACCGCCAGATTTTAGGTTCTGATTGATCTGATCGTGCCAAGTTTTTTTCGGTCGTCATCGTTCTATTTTTCCTCTCACATTCGCCACATATATTTTCTCATGAAAACGGCGCTATATAAATTAGCGATTATTATTATTAATTTCATCTTGATATCGTCGTCATACAAAAGAAAGTGACCAAGTGCATTTTTTACAAAAAACGTGATCATTCACTATTTGATATCTTAATAGCTTAATATTGCCCTGAAAAAATTCCAAAGGATTTTAAACTTGGAAGTATAACATATTGTCTTGTTAAAAATGACCAACTGCATTGATGTTTATTTTCTTGCCAAGCAAAAGTGACTTAAATGGCCCTCCTGAACATTTTACATTTTGGTAGTTTGTTACTTTCTCCTGTACGACTACGATATGTAAAAAAAGGGTTTTTCGTGTAAAAAAAAAGTATTTCGATAATCGGTGAATAGGTCCCCTGCACCGCTCAGCCGAATGAGTTTACTGACGCCAGTTAACGACCTTTTGCACTATGCACTCTGCGAAATGCAATCTGAAATGCGAAATACGAATCCGACCGAAGGACTCTACTCTCGAATCAGCTTACCGACGTTTATGATCGTCTGCCCTCATAAAGTTCAACTAATTTAAGTGTCCATTTTCTGGATAGTGACTCTGTTTCTTGATCAGGCTTTTAATATAACGACTTTAATTAATTCCTCTTCCTTCTTAGTTTACCTTGTCTGCTGCATTGGATTCATATATTGATACTATTTTAATTATTTTAATACTCTACCATAATATAGCATGAATTTTAAAGCGTATTCTTAATACCACGGCATATTTAAAGCTTATTCTTAATAGCATGCCTATTTTAAAGCTGATTTTTAATAGCACGGCTTCTTTAAATCTAATTCTTAATAGCACTGCTTTTATAAAGCTGGTTCTTAAAAGCACGGCATCTGTTAAACTAATTCTTATTAGCACGCCTTTTTTAATATTGATTTTTAATAGCACGGCTTCTTTAAAATGTGACTCTTAATTGCACGGCTTCATCAAATAACTAACTAACTATCACGCCGCTTTCCCGCAGGGGTAGGCAGAAAGAATAGAGCGCCACACAACTCTGTCCTTGCAAACATTCTTCGCCTCTTCCACGTTATCGTCTCATACATACCCGCCGATTCTTTAAATCTGATCCTAAATAACTCGGCTTCTAAAAGGCTAATTCTTAATAGCTCGGTGTCTTTAAAGCTGATTCTTAATAGCTCGGTGTCTTTAAAGCTGATTCCTAATAGCACGTCTTCTATAAAGCTGATTCTTAACTAAGAGAAGATCGATAATCATTGTTGCATTACAATAGGTCCTGCATGACAACTAAAAATCATCTATTTTTACATACAATATATATATATATATATATATATATATATATATATATATATATATATATATATATATATATATATATATATATATATATATATATATATATATATATATATATATATATATATATATATATATATATATATATATATATATATATATATATATATAAATGGTTTCTACAATATATATAGAGAAAATAGTTTATTTACTTATTTGAGCGAGTGTTTTTGCCTAGAATTTTCACTCATGAATTAGGTACATGAAATTATAGTAACTTTAAACATAAAGAGTAAATCCACGCACGAGTAGGCATAGGCTATGAAACTTAAAAAGTTGAAGTCTGAGTAGGGACATGATAAGCTGTGTTGCATACGCCGTAGCTAGATTTCAGCTTCAGATTCCTTAGCTTGAGTCACTTGGACGTTATGTAATTTAAGAAAAAAACTTATTTGACATTTTTTTTCATCTTCTATTTTGAGGTATCCTGCGACGCAAAATTTTCTCAAAATTTCTAATTTATTTTTTCTAAAATGTAAGCTTAAAGTGAATGGCTTCATGTCGTTTTCACTTTCTACCGGCGATATTGCAGACCCATACACGTTATGAACCTGCGTATCGATGTGGAAAGAATGCGTTGAAATTAGTCCAAACGGAATGTGTAACAAAAACAAGAAAATTATAAGAAATTTCCAATGATAATCGTAAACTGTTCTCACATACGTAGAATACTTTTGCGTACAATAATAATGTATCTTTCAACATCGACAGCAGGTGCCTTCTTTGCCTTTTTTTTTTGAATTACCTAACGTCCAAGTGACTCTAAAATCTAGCTACGGCTTATGCCAAACCCTTTTCTCATGTCCCTACTCAGGCTTTAACTTTATAAGTTTCATAGCCTATGCCTACTTGTGAGTGGATTTACTCTTTATGTCTAAAGTTACTATAATTTCATGTAATTCATGAGTGAAAATTATAGGCAAAAACACTCTCTTTGGCTTTTGAAATTTTTTCTTATATACCTTGTCCGCACCTGGTGGTGATTAGGGCACTGCATCGTATATAACAGGGGTGGTTGTAGCGTCGACCGGATGGGTTATTATTGCCTGACTATATTATTTAAAATATTATTAAATATATTAGTTAATTTGTGTTTACTTTAACATTGTTTGCATTGACAGTAAGAAAGTATATAAAACCCTTATCCGCACCCCAATGGTGCATAGGGCACTGCGTAATACAAACGCAGTGTAATCTTAATCGTTTACACATGAAGGAAAGGTGATCAGCCCTCCGCTTCAGGTCCAGGGTATTATTGAATAAATAGTACAGTGAAAAAATCACTAGTATTTATTTTACCCCCCCCCCCCCCTGGGAATCGAACCCGGGACCTCCAGAACGGTAGCCGAGTTTTGGACTGAGTAGAGTCTACTTAGTCCATAAATGCAAAAAAAACGTACTACAAAAAAATGTCCCTTACTGTGTTTTAAATTTGGACAGCCGAGTAGTGTAATGGTCAGCACGTTAGGCTACCGTACTGGTGATCCCGGGTTCGATTTCAAGGGAGGGCCAAATAAATATAAGTGATTTTTTCACTCTTTTATTTATTACCCTGGACTGGTTTCTGAAGCGGAGGGCTGATCACCTTTTCTTCATGTGTTAACGATCAAGTTAACACTGCGTTTATATTATGCAGTGCCCTATGCACCATTGGGGTGCGGATAAGGGTTCGAAGAAGAAGAAGACGATTTTTTTAATAGTTGTGACGCTAACATTTAGTACTAGCCTAAAAAAATAGTTATGGTGCTTTTTTTTTACAAAAGTACTTATAACAAAAAAATTATAAGTCATGATTCTGAAATTTAGTACGATAGTACCTAATAACAACAATTTTAAAAGGTGTGTTTTTTTAATTGGGTACAATAGCACCTGATAATTTTTTTATGAAAGTCACGGTGAAAACCTTCCAGACAATCGTTGTCTCTAACATTTCTTTCCGTTAATTATATTTGATGTATGTAATTACGCTGCATTCAAAAAATATAATTGGAATCCATTTTTATTTTACGTAATTTTCCGCGTGTTTACATTTCATACATGACGAAACACTTGAAGTAACTTTAAGTCACCATTCGGTGTGTTATTTATTAATGTAACGTAATAAGAGTGTAAAATATGTAATTGAAACTAAATTGAATGACTTAACACTTTCCTAAGATTTGATAGGCTTTGACTTGCTTGCGTAATATGAGTTATAAATTTAAATACTTATAAAAAAATATTTATTTATATATATATATATATATATATATATATATATATATATATATATATATATATATATATATATATATATATATATATATATATATATACTACTACTGCTACTACTACTACTACTACCACTTTCCACTTTCTGTTTTTTTGTTACATATATATATATATATATATATATATATATATATATATATATATAATAATATACATCAATAATAAGGTAGAGCAAAGGCAATTGAGATGGTATGGGCACATAGGACGTAGCAGGTTCTCTTCGTCAGTCAATCGTATTTGAAAAAATATTTATAATTTTTCAAACTCCTTACCTTTCAATATCTCATTCCTTTTCAAAACCGTATTTTGAAGACAAACTTAGTTTTTCAATACAAAAATGGCTTTTTAAGCAAATAAATTCAATAACGTCAAATGTTAGCTGGGTGCGGAGAAAATTAAGTTGCGATTTATCGTATTTTGGGCCCTAAATCTGTTCGTGCGATTGGGTAATAATTCATTGCTTTGAATATTTCATATCCACATAAGCCGTATACACTGTCCAACCATCAAATTAATGACTTCCAAGTTTTGTTTGGAATAACAAAGGTTCGCGGATTGAATTATTCAATTTCTACGACAGGGGCCGGTACCGGTTCGACTTGCGACGTGGAAATAAAAACAAACACCACCGCTCGCAACATCCGCCACCTCCATTTTCTTTCGCGATGAAAATTGAATGTACTCCCTTTGGGCACGAGGCACGATTAGCGACCCGAAAAGCGCTGGACCGCCTTTAGTGTTGCGTGTTCTGCTGCTACTTTCAACAGATGGCGCTGCCATCAAAGTAATCTATTTTTTTTAAATCGCGCCCTTGTAATATCTTTATTCATGTATTTAGGTCAAGGTAAACTTTTAAATTTTGTGATAAGTATGTGAACATCGTGTTAATAATTAACATATTCGAATCTTTTACATCTCAACATAGATGAAGAAACAATATGGAAGCCTGGGTATTTGACCTGTCATAGCCTGGTTAAGTGATCACTTTACACACGTGCAACATTCACCATTCTACCCACGATTGACAACCACACTACTCAAAGTTTTGGAACCCCTAGATATATGATGACAATCTCATGACAAAGTACATATGAGTTCACAACAGCCATCTATATTGGATTGAGAAAGCTTTTATTTAGCAGACTCTTTTATTTGGAAACCCAGACAATCGTATTCTTATATTTTGCATATTAAAAGCATTGTTAACTTAGTCAGACCGTAACAATATTAATGACCTGATGATGGAACGATTATCCTTAAATCAGTAGTTACGAAGTAGTGTATTTTTTTAAAGTGGTATTACACAAATCCGCCTCCATAGTGTAGTGGTTAGCGCGCTAAGCTACCATGCTGGAGGTCCCGGGTTCGATTCCCAAGAGGGTCAAAATGAATATTAGTGATTTTTCAGTCTAATATTTATTTAATATGACCCTGGACTGGTACCTGAAGCGGATGGCTGATCACCTTTCCTTCGTGTATTTATCGATCAAGATAACACTGCTTCTATACGATGCAGTGCCCTATGCACCATTGGGGTGCGGGTAAGGGTTAGAAGAATTACACAAAGTGAATCATATCATCATCTTTGTTGAGGTGTCATAAAAAAATTAAATGTCTCCTGAGTGTAGAAAACCCAGATTTGTGAATATGTATTTGGACACAATCAAAATGTTGAGAAGGACAATATTTAAATGTGGATGTGTATTTTTTTATGTGGATTTTTAGAGGGTTCAATGTTTCACAAGTGTGTCTAAATTCATAATTTATGAACCAATTTAGAAACCTTGTTCATGAATCACTAGAACTTCACTAGAGACATCTATTGGTGAGATGTAAAGAAGCTTTTTACTAAGCAGAAACTCTTATATTAGTATGTGAGATCCGAATCCTGGATTATAATCACACACATGAGAAACGCCAGAAAATACCATTTTCATTTTTATTATTAAGCTTATAATTTGACCAGATAATTTATTTACAACATTTTGAGTGTGTCCAAATACTTGTTCACAAAATCTGGATTATCTCCAATTACAGGAGTTATTTTCATATTATTGTTTGATATCTCATCAAAGATGAAGAAGAATATGGAAGTCTGGGCATTTACGGGGCTTACGACCGTCATAGGCTGGTTTAAGTGATCACTTTACACACGTGTAACATTCACCAATTCTACCCATTATTAGCTTCTTTACATCTCACCAATAGATGTCTCTAGTGAAGTTCTAGTGATTCATGAACAAGGTTTCTAAATTGGTTCATATATATAGAACTTCCAAGAATTTGAGTAGTGTGGTTGTCAATAATGGGTAGAATTGGTGAATGTTACACATGTGTAAATTGATCACTTAAACCAGCCTATGACGGTCGTAAATGCCCAGACTTCCATATTCTTCTTCATCTTTGATGAGATATCATAAAATAATATGAAAAATAACTCCTTTAATTGGAGATAATCCAGATTTGTAAACCAGTATTTGGACTCACTCAAAATGCTGTCATAATATATCATGTGATGAGTACGTGAACGTCGCGATTTGATGAAAAATATGGTAACTCTACTGGTTAAAAATATGACGGTTATTGGAACAGTTACCTAATTTCGACACCCAATATCGACCGTGCTAAAATACTAGAGCACAAATACTTCAGCTCGTTACTTTCCTATTGCCCAACACCATTCATTCACTCGGTTTTTCTTTATTAAATGGAACAATGCTTATTTCTCTAGCCACATTACAGTTTTCTGCCTTTTGTTACTTTATTTATTAACTAACTGGCTAACCATCACGCCGCTTCCCGCAGTGGTAGGCAGAGAGAATAGACCGCCACACCAATCTGCCTTTGCAAACAATCTTCGCCTCTCCCGCATTCGTGCATAAATTCCCTCATACATACCCGCCGATTATTCCGACTCCTGACCACTATCACGTATTTGAAATACTTTATCGACCATTTATAATATATGACTAACTAGCTGTAATCCGCCTCCGTAGTGCAATGGTTAGCGTATTTAGCTACCGTGCTAAAGGTGCCGGATTCGATTCTCAGGAGGAAGTTGAAAATAAATATTAGTGATTTTACACTCTAATATTTATTTCATATTACCCTGGACTGGTTCCTGAAGTACAGGAGTTTTCATCTTGCCGTCATTTAAATAACGATCAAGATAACACTGCGTCAATACGATGCAGTGCCCTATGCACCATTGGGTGCGGATAAGGGTTAGATAGAAGAAAAATTATGTAAACAGTGACGGCTTCTAGCGATTGCAACATGTATTGTCTGTTGTCTTGAGAAATCTCACTTTTTTTTTTAATTACCTAACGTCCAAGTGACTCTGAAATCTAGCTACGGCTTATGCAACACCATTTATCACGTCCCTACTCAAGCTTCAACTTTATAAGTTTCATAGCCTATGCCTACTCGTGAGTGGATTTACTCTTTATGTCTCAGGTTACTATAATTTCATGTAATTCATGAGTGAAAATTCTAGGCAAAAACACTCTCTGAGAAATCTCACTCACTCTTCCTGCACTGCCGTATTTGACGATTACGTATAATCGAATGAAATAAGCAGATAATCAGCGTTCACAATTAGTCGTAATCGTAACCGTTTCATCACCGCTCATTACCTCAGCTTTGGAGTGTGATTAGCGCTTTGTTCTAGGTAATAAGGCGACATCACACGACAAGTCGATATTAATTACCGTGTTTATACTTAGTAACATGGTAACTCTTTCAATAGAACTTATTGACACCTTGCTCACGAGACATATTGCTAAATACATAAGTTATTGACTAGGCCAGTGGTTCCTTAATAGTTTTTTCCTGGGTACCACTTCAAAAAAGCCCTCAAACTGGCGTACGCCCCTCATTGCGAGAATAACTAACTAATTAGCCATCCCGCCGCTTCTCCCGCAGGGGTAGGCAGAGATAATAAAACGCCACACCGACCTGTCTTTGCAAACAATCTTCGCTTCTGCGCGCGAAGGTATATCGGGCTCCTAGCGCTGTCGTTCGCGTTCTGAATTCGAACATTTGAGATCTCAACCAGTTCACATTTGATGTACTTGATTTTTTTTTTAAAACACCGTTTTTGCATTGAAAAAATAAGTTTTTCTACGAAATAATTATAAGGTTTAAAAAATATATAAAATTTAATAGATTTATATTATCCACTGACACTTCGTGATGGAATTGCATTTTTAATATATTATTAGATTAAAACCAATATTTTTAGCTTTTCCACTTTATTTTTATTTGACCAGCGACCGGGTTTCGTCGTTACCGACATCATCAGACTGGTGACAGCCAGTACCGACAGCCACCAGTCTGATGATGTCGGTAACGACGAAACCCTGTCGCTGGTCAAATAAAAATAAAGTGGAAAAGCTAAAAATATTGTTTTCAATCTAATAATATATTATATATAAAATTATTTTACAATATGTATTCTGAAAAACAAAAAAAAATCCACCAGGGCGTGACCGACGTCCGGCTCTATGCCTTTCTGGAATCTAACTGAATTTTACTATTGTGAGTATGGCCTTAATGCGATCCCTGGAGGTACGCGCACCACTTTTGTGAACCACTGGACTAGATGCCTGTCTCTGTATCCAATCGCTAATGGAGCCTATTTGCTCGTAGCATTAAGAAGCACTTGTATTCATGAACAGAATTTCACCGTGTTTACTTATTATTTGAATTTAGCAAGACCCCATTTGATAGTTGGTAAATATTGATCGGCAAACTGGCATCGCTTTTGCTGAGAGAATTCAAAAAGTCTCACTTTTCTTTGTATCATTTCATCGATTAGTCTTTATGACTGACATCTCAAACGTTCAAATTTAAAACGCCACCGGCCGCACTATAGGGGCCAGACGTATCTTTTTTAAGAATATATATTGGAAAATGACCAAATACTTCACAAATTCACAAATCTGGATTATCTCCAATTATAGGAGTCAATTTTCATATTATTTTTTGACATCCAAGTATTTGGACACACTCAAAATGTTGTAAATAAATTAACTGGTCAAATTATAAGCTTAAATAATAAATATTATTTTTTGACATCTCATCAAAGATGAAGAAGAATATGGAAGTCTGGGCATTTACGGGGCTTACGACCGTCATAGGCTGGTTTAAGTGATCACTTTTCACACGTGTAACATTCACCAGCCTATGACGGTCGTAAGCCCCGTAAATGCCCAGACTTCCATATTCTTCTTCATCTTTGATGAGATGTCAAAAAATAATATAAAAATAACTCCTGTAATTGGAGATAATCCAGATTTTGTGAACAAGTATTTGGACACACTCAAAATGTTGTAAATTGGTGAATGTTACACGTGTGTAAAGTGATCACTTAAACCAGCCTATGACGGTCGTAAGCCCCGTAAATGCCCAGACTTCCATATTCTTCTTCATCTTTGATGAGATGTCAAAAAACAATATTAAAATAACTCCTGTAATTGCAGATAATCCAGATTTTGTGAACAAGTATTTGGACACACTTTAAATAATAAAAATGAAAATCATATTTTCTGGCGTTTCTCATGTATGTGATTATAATCCACGATTCGGACCTCACATACTGATATAAGAGTTTCTGCTCAATAAAAAGCTTATTTTTATCTCACCGATAGATGTCTCTAGTGAAGTACTAGAGATTCAAGAACAATTTTTCTGAATTGGTTCATATATATTGAACCAAGAATTTAAGTAGTGTAGTTGTCAATAATGGGTAGAATCGGTGAATGTTACTCGTGTGTAATGTGATCATTTAAACCAGCCTATGACGGTTGTCAGCCCCGTAAATCCCCAGACTTCCATATTCTTCTTCATCTTTGATGAGATGTCAAAAATAATATGACAATTTACTTCAGTTTATACTTCTCAAACTCTGTAAATACTTAGACTTTCATATATGTCGAAATATGAGTTCAATGTTATATCACTTAGGCTTTTATCGCGAAGGAATTCATGATAAGGAAGCAAATAAATTGACAAAAAACCCATCTGTACTTCGTATATGAACCTTATTCCAAGGTAGAGGGAAGTACTTATAAACGTATCGTACATAGGTTTTAAAATAAACAACTTTTATCCAATGTACGGGTTCATTTGCCGAAGATAAGCACCGTTATTTGTAGGTTTTTTACCCTTCGAGACCTTGGTGTTGCCCTTAGGAAAAATAATTAATAATTTAAACAAACAATAACCATCGTGGCAACTCGGTTTGCAAACATTGCAACACCTACGCTTAATTCGGCCGTGTTGGGTTCAATTCCCCGCTGAGAGCCGACCGCGCTGACATCTATCCGCCGCAAGGCCAAGCACTCGAGAATCGAGAATCGTTTCTTGCCCCAATATCGCTTCTCGGTGTAATAAAGAATTTTATTTACGATTTAAACGATATTTCTGCGGTTTACATTAAGTGAGGTCGGCGGCCATCGCCTTGCAGCCGATAATGTTGATGTTTCTATTTTCATTAATATGAGTACATATACACAAAGTTCAAAAACATCAATAAATTTTTCTTTCATTGAGATAATTGACCGTGTAATAATATAAAGAATAATAACTTCAAAAATATCTCGATCAAAGACGCCACCTCAGCCTTACTTCCTAATCTATAAAATAACAACTAACATATGAAAGGAATCCAACAACATTGCATACACAAAAGTTCAAAAACATTTTTCAAGAGAATTTACCGTGTAATAATAATATTAATTACTTCAAAATTTTCTCGATCAAAGACGCCACCTTACTTCCAAATCTATAAAATAACACCTAACATACAAAAGGAATCCAACAACATTGCATACACTATCAAAAATAATGCAATATGAATAAATTCTCTTCTCTCAATATCTTTATTGGAGAGAACAGCGTAACTTAATATTTACAACATTTGAGTGTGTCCAAATACTTGTTCATAAAATCTGGACTATCTCCAATACAGGAGTTATTTTCATATGATTTTTTTACATCTCATCAAAGATGAAGAAGAATATGGTCTATAAGTCTGGGTATTTACGGGACTGACGACATATGATGGTCTTCAGCCCCGTAAATGCCCAGACTTCTATATTCTTCTTCATCTTTGATGAGATGTCAAAAAAAATATATCTTAATATTCTTTAAACCCAGGAAACATTGGACGTAATTGAATTTTTCGCTTAAAACACCGTTTTTGTTTTGAAAAAAAATCCTCGAAATAAATATACGGTTTAGAAAAGAAAAGAGTTATTGAAAGATAAGGAGTTTAAAAAAAATATAAATAACATTTTCAATACATATTCGAACTATCCATGGCGCTTTTATGCCCGAAATCATATGTAAACATTAATGCCATAAATTATCCATGTAATAAAGCTAATATCATAGTCATGAACATTATTTTAATGTGTTGTTTTTTCACTTTGAATTTGTATATATCGCTCACTCCTTTCAAGAACGTCATAAATCAAAAATCGTCAATTTTCAGTTGTGCATGTTTTCGAAATGCCCAGAAAATATACTTTATCCCAGCAAAAGAGCCATATCTTTAACATAATATTTACCCGCTACAAGGCAGAAAGTGTTGTTTTTGCATTATGAAGAAAAGGTATTGTTTAATTATTTTTTAAATATAGTAAATATTTTTCAAATGGAGAAAAAACCTTCAGGTTTTACCTAAAAAGATCTGTAGCACAGTAAAAAGTTCAATAAGTGGCTTGATAATAATTTTTAATATATTGTATTATATTTTTAAACTTTAAAAAGGTTTTCCTGAAAAATCAAGTTTTTTTTATTTATGACGTTCTTAAAAGGAGTTAGTGATATATTGACAGAATGATTTGGCGCTTTGCGTTTCATAGCATAGCATAAAAATAGATAAGTCAACACGTAAAGCCTGTTAATAATGTAAGCACAGTCTATATTTACACACAATAATGCGGCTTCTTCATCAGCAACGCATGCTTAATGAATTTATTTATATATCTCTCGTGCTCACACACGTGAAAAATGCATTCAATCATGTTATACTCTCGATTTTCTTGAATAATTAAAAAATGCATCAGATAATCTCATGATTGATCAATGCGCTTTGATGTTATTTTATGTATAAAATGGAAATCCTTATACTCGATGAATTTTAATTAAAAAAAAAAACTTTATTTATTGTTTCGGCATTAACTTTGTGGTAATACATGTTACAATGATTAAAGAAAACGAGATGAAGTTTAACGATGGAAGTTTAACTTCTGAAACATGTAGTCTATAATAAAACTCAAGTGGTAAAAAACGAAGTGTTTTCTTTAATCATTTTTAAAAAAAACTCGTAGCAGTTAAGGCGCCATAATCAATAGCCACAGACCTCCATAGTGTAATGGTTAGCGCGCTAGGCTAAAATGCTGAAGATCCCAAGTTCGATTCAGAAGAGGGTCAAAGTAAATATTAGTGATTTTTCGTTCTAACATTTATTTAATATCACCCTGGACTGGTACCTGAAGCGCAAGGCTGATCACCTTTCCTTCGTGTATTTAAATATCAATATAACACTGCTTCTATACGATGAAGTGCCCTATGCACCATTGGGTGCGAATAAGGGTAAGAAGAAGAAGAATCAATTGCTCTCAATTTTCTTTAAACCCAGGTAACATTAGACGTAATTGAATTTTTTGCTAAAAACGTTGTTTTTGTATTGATAAAATACTTTTGTCTTCGAAATAAATGTTTTTGAAACTAAAAGTCATTGAACGGCAAGGAGTTTAAAAAAAATATACAAAAGTATTTATTTCAATGTATATAATACCTATGAAACACGTCTGACCCCTAGCGCAGCCGTTCGAGTTCTCAATTTTAACGTTTGAAATCTCAGCCTTAATGGGTTAATTTTAGAATAGGTAGATAATTTCGTATATTAAGGGAAGTACATACGTTTTCTACGGATGGAAAGATTGATAAAGAAAGGTATAAGATGGAGAATGAAGGCTGGAAACAGAGTGAACGACGCACTGAAATCAGTTGTAGCAAATAAACACCTATCAGCGAAAGCTGAACTGGCAGTATACAACGGAGTCCTCCTGGAGTTTCAACCTAATGCATGGAAAGAAGTAATACATGTATTGAGAACAAAAATAAAGGATAGCCACGACCCTCAGCAATGAGAAAAAAAACGCAGAAGAAGAAGAAGAAGAAGAATACGTCTTAAAATGATGGCGTCTGGCGTCTTCTTTATAGGAGAAAAAAGCTTTTTATCACTTATTGATTTTATGTACATACAATAATTTGTCCCCAGCAAAGAAAAGTGCGTTAAACTTTGAACTTCTGAAAGTGATTGAACCGACCTTAGAAAAAATCTAATCTGCATATTCAAATTTTCATTTCATACATTTTCATCAGTCCAGCGAATTGGAAAATGTACTATCTCTTAACTTCTACAGCATTTTAACCGAGTGATTGTCAACTGAAGGGAAATTTTATTTGCAAACTTTTTTACATTTTACAATACTTACTTTTATTCAATTTTAAAATGAATTAGAAATTTTAAAATATCTTTACCTCTACAGTATTTAAACCGAGTAATTGATAATTGAGTAAAATTTTATTAATTAGCAGACTAATATAACAAAATCATTCATTATGGTATAATCTAATTGTCTCCATATATATTTACTTTTTCAATTTTTTTCATTGCAAATGTTTATATCTTGAATTTCTTCTGCATTTAAACCGAGTTATTTGTTAATTAAAGCGAAATTTTATTTTCCGACTAATTAAAAAAAAAATCTTTTATGTTTTTTACACAAATACATACTTCTTATTAAAATTTACAAAGAATTGGAAAAAATAATCTCTCTAAACTTCTATAGAATTTAAAACAGATTATTTTATTACTACAGTGAAATTCAATGTGCATTTAAGAAATTAATAAATATGTTGATCCAACCCTAATTCTCACTAAATGGTGCATAGGGTACTGTATATGTATATATATATATATATATATATATATATATATATATATATATATATATATATATATATATATATACATATATATATATATATATATATATATATATATTCAAACTTCATGGTCAAATTTATCCATATGTATTATGTTTGAGTATGGTATATAGCGAATCATATTTCGCCTTTCATTTATTGATATTTTTAAACATATACCTTCAAAAATAAAAATGCTTGTTCGAAATATAGCCCCTGAGATTACAGCAGAGTTTGTGGAAAAACGCCTGTGTACCTGAAGTTCCCTAATCAATAAAGTAATAATTCTTATTTTCCGCACCCTCTTTGCGTGTCTATGGCTTCTTGTGTCCAATTTGGTAGACGCGCATTCTAAATACGAAGCAGTTTTCAGATGTGGGATTATATATATGTATATACATATCGTTCACTCCTTTCAAGAACGTCATAAATCAAAAAACTTGATTTTTCAGGAGAACGTTTTTTAAAGTTTAAAAATATAATACAATATATTAAAAATAAATATCAAGCCACTTATCGATCTTTTTACTGTACAACAGATCTTTTTAGGTGAAACCTGAAGTTTTTTTCTCCATTTGAAAAATATTTAGTATGTTAAAAAAAATAATTAAACAATACCTTTTCTTCAAAATGCAAAAACAACACTTTCTGCCCTGTAGCGGGTAAATATTAAGTTAAAAATATGCCGCTTTTGCTGGGAAATAGTACGATTTCTGGGCATTCCGAAAACATGCATAACTAAAAATTTGCGATTTTTGACTTATGACGTTCTTGTAAGGAGTGAGCGATATGCGCTCAACGATAGTAAAGAGAAACTGCATATTACGTGCATCGTTCCGCGTGCGCTCTTAAAATTCTATTTATAAAACGGCATCAATTTAAACTGCATACTGGTGCAGAAGGCATCAACATAGTGTGATTGCGGAATCAGCAAATTCAGGTTTTACCAAAAAAGATCTTTTTGCTCAGTAAAAAGTTTAATGAGTGGCTTGATATTTATTTTTAATACACTGCATAATATTTTTAAACTTTAAAAACGTTCTCCTGAAAAATCAAGTTTTTTTATTTATGACTTTATTCAAAGGAGTGAGCGATATGTGTGCTAACGTGTAAACCATCTAAAACGAAATATGAGATTTGCTTTCATTGCTTTTTGGTATTCTTCCTCATTAGTCTTCTGTCCTTCACTGCTGGATATAGGCCTCTTCTGTATCCTTCCATTTTTTCAGTCGGTTGCTGCTTGCAGCCAGTTATTACCCCCAACAGCGGATGTCATTGGACCATCGTTTTTGAGGTCTTTCGACGCCTCTTTCATTCTCCCAAGGTCTCCATCTCAAGATTATAGGGGTCCATCTTGTGGGTCTTGTCTTGCAACATGTCCTGCCCATTGGCACTTGAGTCACAGAATAGCGGATATCACGCGATGCGTGATATCCGCTATTCTGGTTCTGTTTAAAATGTATTATTTTGAGATATAAAAATACTGTGTTTTGATCCACTCACATTTTTATTAACCAACTAGTTTCGGCAACGACTCGTTGCCCTCTTCAGGGTTTAATTTATGACTTATAAACCCTGAAGAGGGCAACAGGTTGTTGCCGAAACTAGTTGGTTAATAAAAATGTGAAACTTTTTATTTCGCAAAATAATATGGCAATATGATCCACGAAGTTAATGCTTTCAATATTCAAAACTGTTTCAAACGTCTTAATTTATTATTTTATCACTTTTGTTTTAACCACTTTTTTATTATTGATGATGACAAGGCTCCTGTCAAAACCGGTAGGTTAAAGTGTACAATCTTCGCCTCTACCGAATTCATGCATCTTCTCATACACAACCGCCGATTATTCCGATTCCTAAACTAACCAATTTCAAGTATTTGAAATACTCGATAATGTCAAGTTTTTTTTCCGATTTTCTTCTCCGTCTCATTCCTCATTGTGACCCTTGCAGAAGCAATGACTCTTCTCCAATTATCCCTGGACTGCGCTGCACGTAGCGCTGAGGTGCCTGCTGCTGCCTTAATTTGATCGGTCCATCGTGTGGGATCTTCCTCTCCCTCTCTTTCCCTCCAGGCTACCGATCACAACTAGTCGTTCCAGGCTATCCTGGATCCCGATAAATATAATTAAAATCTTCACAAATAAGGGCGTAGTTCTTTTTATGACACTTGGGGAAATAATTATTATTTACGTTGTATAATTATAATCATCTAAAATGCCTTTCATTGCGACCATTAATGGTTTTAGTACCGAAATAAAGTATTATGTCTTTGATTTGATTACACGGAATCGCACGATATCGACTCGTAAATAAATAGTCGTTACGTAATTTTAATGGAATTGGCGATCGAATCGGTAATGGCGTTTTCAAGGTTAAGGACACCAGGAGTCAAGTAATGGTAGGAGTGTGAGTCAAGGGGGTAGCAATTAAGGGTGAAAGCTCTCCGATAGTGGGCCCAGAATAACTTCACATTAGTTCGGCTCGATGCAGGGCTGTCCACAGTATAAATGGGTCAAACTGATAACTGCTCCCTTAATACCATGTTTTACTTTTTTTTAAAGAGACATTTGTTTTTTTATTATTTTCACAAATATTTCAATTTCATACTATTTATGTGAGCCTAAGCGGCTCATTATTAGAAATAGATATGAATTTGTGGTAGAATGGGCTCGAACCGAGAAACTCTGGCTCAAGAGACCGCGTCACTAACCACGGGACCACAACCCGACACTTATCTTTCTATTTTTAAATCAACTTATTTCATAATTACTACATTTAAGTTTTGTACTTACATTTCTTGGTGGAACTGCATTTTATATAATAAAATAACAACTATGTAATTTTTTCCACATGAATTTTATTTGACCAGCAACCTTGTTTCGTTGTAACCGGCATCATAAGACTGGATTGAGTTTATTTTTTAAATTACGTAACGTCCAAGTGACTCTGAAATCTAGCTACGGCTTATGCAACACCGCTTATCATGACCCTACTCAGGCTTTAACTTCAACAAGTTTCTTAGCCAATGCCTATATTAAAGTTACTATAATTTCATGTAATTCATGAGTGAAAATTCTTGGCAAAAACACTCGGTTTGAGGCTAGGAAAAATTCTATGGTATATACACAACAAGGCAGGAGTTGAAAATTATGATTACCATATATATTTTTTTCTGACAAAATGAATTTAAATTTAATGAGTTTAAGTATTGTATTATAATAACAATTATATGTTAGTTATGGTAGAGGTTTTAGGCATGATTTGATATAATTTTATGTTAGAAATGGATTTTTTATGTGAATTTAAATTATATATGTATAGTTAAACGTATAGTATTTCTTGGGCACTATTTATTCGAATGTAAAATAGCATTTAAAATCAATTCTTTAATTATTTATTTCTACATACAAATGATAAGTTTTTCAATCAATGGTGAGTATTATTGATTTATCGCAAAGTAAGCAAACAGTCTTTAAGAATTAAAGCTTTTTCGTTATGAAATCGGGTAGAATTAAATGGTTTTCTTGTAAAATAAAATAATAATTTATTAAAATAAATTTTAAAAAAAGTTAATTAAAATTTATTTTATTAAAAATAAATTTTAATCGTAAATCAATAAAAAAAAATTAAAAAAAGTTTTTGCGAAATTATGGCATTTCGCAAAAACTTTTTTTTTTGCGAAATGCCATAATATTAATTAATAAATAGATTTGTCATACAGAGGCGCACATAACGCATTTTTGTCTTCGTTTTTTTGGCCAACCCTGCTGTGATAAATCGATCACTCCTACCTAGGAACCACTTTCGTTGAATTATTTGATTACCCCTGACCAGTGGGGCTTGAAAGAGAAACACATATCTTTCCCATGTATTATTTATGTGCCTTTATGACATGTTCATTTTCAATCTACCATAATGTAATAGTAATTACCATAGAAACTTAACGAGGTAATATATTTTTTATGCCCTCACTCGTTTGCGAGTGATTTTATTATAGATTGATGTTTAACTCACAGGGGTAGGCCTCCCGTCTATTGTCCATGTTCCCATTGATAAAAAATAATTAAATGTTAATAAATAAAAATAAAAAAAACAGTTTCTACACCTTTTTAAACCTTCAACGTCCCAAGGACATAACTCTAAAATTTAGACTTTGCTTCACATACGGTGTCTGAAAATGATGCGAAATGCAACGAAACACGTGTCGAAAGAGATTTTAAAAATAATAGATCACCACAGCAATCTGTTTTTGTTGACAATCTTCGCCCCTTACACATTCATGCATATCTTTATACGTACATACCCACCGATTATTCCAACTCCTAACCTGAAAACTTTTATTTAAAATACCTGATTATGCCAAGTTTTCCTCAGTCTTCCTTTGCTTTTATTTCCAATTACATTCGTCTCATAAACATGTTTTAGTATTCTTTCTGTACTTATTCAATTCACATGCTCAGGCCATCTCAACACACCTTTCTTAATTTTTATCGATAATGCTTATGTCAGCCTTGCATTCTTTTCTTTGTATCACCATTTGAACTTCCATTATACATCATTTTGCCTCACTGAGAGATCGCATTTCGACTGTATTTAGTCTATTTTCATACCTTTTATTGCCAATTCCATGCTTAATTTCCACACATCAAAAAGCGCTTTGTGCCTTTTATCATTTTTTTTAAATGGCGTTATTCTCGGTTAAATTTTGGGTTATCGGCAAGGTTCATAGCTGACAATCAGACAGACGATTAAAAAATATGTCCCTTTTACAACATTTTGAGTGTGTCCAAATACTTGTTCACAAAATCGTGATTATCTCCAATTACAGGAGTTATTTCATAATATTTTTTTAAAATCTCATCAAAGATGAAGAAGAATATGGAAGTCTGGGCATTCACGGGGCTAAAGATTGTCAAAGGCTGGTTTAAAATATGTACCCATTGCATTTCATTACATGAATACAAAAAAAATCTTCTTTTTCGCATTTTTACTCTTGTTCTTAATTTCTTTCATTCCACACGACCATCGCGTGTTGCGTGAATCGTAAATCAAAAGTACCTACCTGAGCAATCATAGCATAATAAATCTAGTTTTTTTTGTTGTTATCATATTCAATTATTTTTTGAGTAAGCATTTGCCAAATGGAGAACCATTTTTAGGGCTGGAACTTATTAGGGGTGCTATTTTAGTACCGACTGAACCCTTCCAGATTGTACGATCATCATCAATTGTAGGGTGACAAAAAAGTCACATGGTTTTCGACGATCGTAAATTGAAGTTGCGTAAGATGTAATGTACAAACTCGTAGGCAATTTTTATTTTTAGAGCATAAATTGGTGTTTTTCAATCAAAGTTTTGTGATATATGACGTTACAATGATTAAAGAAAACACTTGTTTTTTACCACATGAGTTTTATTATAGACTACATGTTTCAGAAGTTAAACTTCCATCATTCAGGTCTGTATAATAATAGTTATTATACAGACCTGAATGATGGAAGTTTAACTTCTGAAACATGTAGTCTGTAATAAAACTCAAGTGGTAAAAAACGAAGTGTTTTCTTTAATCATTGTAACATGTCTTACCACAAAGTTAATGCCGAAACAATAAATAAAATATATGACGTTGTTGAAAGGAGTGAGTGATCTGTAAATTTCTTAAAATACCTGGAAGAGGAACGGGAGGGAGAGAAAAGGGAAAAAGGGAAAGGTCAAAATTCAACTCTTATGAAACTAGGGACACACCACGATATCAATGTCGACTGGCAATGTTAGTGATCCCAGCGCTGACAATGTCGAGTTGATCATAACCAATTTTGATAAACGATAAATATAGGGACTTTACAGTTTGTTCTTCTCGTATGTATATATGTGAGTATATGCTATTTGAAGAAAAATTAACGAATGTAATGATTTTGGAGCACTGCCATCGAAAATCATTAACCGTTGCACGCAATTGTTACGTATGCATGAATTATTGAAACGGTTCACTTCTCTGAGAATTTTCATTGTGCAATTAATATTAATGAAGTGGTTTTATTACATAATTACAAATTTAATGTATTGTACCCGCTACCCGCTTAGCCGGTATGATCGCCTGGTATACTTTACTACAATATATATATATATATATATATATATATATATATATATATATATATATATATATATATATATATATATATATGTATATATATATATATATATATATATATATATATATATATATATATATATATATATATATATATATATATATATATATATATATATATATATATATATATATAACGTGGTAATATTTTCCTTTTGAAAATTAAGTGTAAATAATATGTAAAGTGGGTGTATAATAATAATAAAATAAACAATGTGTTGCTTTGTAATTAAAGTTTATTCTTAATTTATCTTTATAATAATTTTTATATCTATCTATCTATCTATCTATCTGATTCTGACAGTTAATAATATTATCGGAAGTCTTTTGTTTTATTCTGAGCGACGCATGCGACATCTAGTGGTAGAACTGTTTTATGTAGGTACTATTTGTAAGTACTTAATAAAATGTACAGGTAGGTACCTAGTTATTTTATTACATCTCCCCCCTTGGGGATGAAAATTCATAGTAAAATTTTCACTCGTCCTCCGGATCATCTTCTTGTAGTGAAGGGACTGGTATAAGTTTTGTGATATGATAAAGTTTTTTTTTTTTTTTTTTCTTTCTTTCTTTTTTCCTTCTTTTTTTTCCTTCTTTTTTTTCTTTCTTTTTTTTCTTTCTTTCTTTTTTTTTTCTTTTTTCCGTTCTTTTTTTTTCTTTCTTTTTTTTTTTGTATTTTTTTTTCTTCTTGACCCTTTTAAAGTAGACACAGTTTTTTTCAATCCATTTGTTTTTTTCTTTTAAATTCCTTCATTTTTATTCAGATCTCTTAAAGTATCTTCTAATATAACCAAATGTACAACTTTTAATTGTTCATCTGCATTTTCATTCGATTCTAAAACTGGATTCCTGCTTAGACAATCTACTTCTAAATTCTTCTTTCCTGGAGTATATTTTGTTTTATATTTTGTAGTATTTTTTTCTACTTTATTTTTATTTTCATTTTTCAAGCACTGTTTCTGTGTTATTTGTATGTCTTTATTTTTATTCTGATCTTTTAAATTATCTTCTAATTTAACCAAATTTACAACTTTCAATTGTTCATCTGCATTTTCATTCGATTTTAATACTGGATTCCTGCTTAGACAATCTACTTCTAAATTCTGCTTTCCTGGAGTATATTTTATTTTATCTTTCGTAGAAGTTTTTTCTACTTTATTTTTATTTTCATTTTTCAAGCACTGTTTCTGTGTTATTTGTATGTCTTCATTTTTATTCTGATCTTTTAAAATATCTTCTAATTTAACCAAATTTACAACTTTTAATTGTTCATTTGCATTTTCCTTCGATTCTAATACTGGATTCTTGCTCACACAATCTGTTTCGAAATTCTTCTTTTCTGGAGTATATTTTATTTTATATTTTGTAGAAATTTTTTTCACATGATTTTTATTTTTAATTTTATCACTAGTTCTTAAATTTCCACGTCTTCTTTGATTATCTTCTAATCGTTTTCTTTGATCATCTTCTAATTTTTCTCTCTCACTCCGAACATATTGTAGTAATTGTTTTAATACATTTAATGTTTCATAATCCATTTCCAATTAACAAAATTGTCGTTTTATAACGTGGTAATATTTTCCTTTTGAAAATTAAGTGTAAATAATATGTAAAGTGGGTGTATAATAATAATAAAATAAACAATGTGTTGCTTTGTAATTAAAGTTTATTCTTAATTTATCTTTATAATAATTTTTATATCTATCTATCTATCTATCTATCTGATTCTGACAGTTAATAATATTATCGGAAGTCTTTTGTTTTATTCTGAGCGACGCATGCGACATCTAGTGGTAGAACTGTTTTATGTAGGTACTATTTGTAAGTACTTAATAAAATGTACAGGTAGGTACCTAGTTATTTTATTACATATATATATATATATATATATATATATATATATATATATATATATATATATATATATATATATATATATATATATATATATATATATATAATGAAAAAGAATGAAAATGTGGAATTTTACAGCCATTTCAACATACTACATACCTAAGTCACATGTATAATATTCACGATGAATTATTTCCATACTCATTTTGGGACATGGGATTAAGGTTTACAAGTCTGAACACAGGGCAAAATGTAAAATATAAAACAAACTAAGCACTGTAAATAGGCTTTTTAAAAAAACATAAGGTAAGATAGTTTAAAAGGAAAAAAAAGTAAATATAACTAAATATAGTAAATATAAACTTAATATTTTTCCCATAAAATCAAACCCAACCTAAACAGAGTTATCCCCTTCCTTGCTCTTACCCCTCCTTAAAACACCATTACCCCCACCCCTTCCCTTTTGAAACCCAACAACTTGTACACTGTTTCTTTTTATGTATATATTTAGTAATAAATGAAACCCTGAAGAGGGCAACAGGTTGTTGCCGAAACTAGTTGGTTAATAAAAATGTGAGTGGATCAGAACACAAAGTATTTTTATTTCTCGAAATAATATATTAAGATGATCCACAAAGTTAATCAATATTCAAAACAAAATATAACTAATCACTTACACAAATATCTTTCCATATACAGTAGTATTTTTTTCTGTTCATTCATTTCGAATCCCTAACTGGGTTCTATTTTATATATATGTATGTATATAAGATGCTTTATATATCTAGTTTCGGAAGCTAAGCTTCCATCTTCAGGTCTAAATGTAAACTAAAACATAATTAATAATTATCTGTAACCCCTCTACTTATTTATAGGACATATAATAATTTTTTTTTATAATTTTGAGAAATAAAAATACTTAGTCATAAATTAAACCCTGAAGAGGGCAACGGGTTGTTGCCGAAACTAGTTGGTTGTTAATAAAAATGTGAGTGGATCAAAAAACAAAGTATTTTTATTTCTCAAAATAATATATCAATATGATCCACAAAGTTAATGCTTTCAATTTTCAAAATATAATTATTTGTAATGTTTTATTTTACATTTAGACCTGAAGATTGAAGCATAGCTTCCGAAAAAAAGTCGTCATAAAATAAACTCAAATGGTAAAAAAAGTGTTTTTCTTTTACGATTTCTACACGTCTAAGTGAAATTAAATATTGTAGAATTGATTAAAATGGCGCCATTTGTGTTGCTACAACGCATGAATGGCATCTCCTGTAATATTTCTAAAAGTGTAATTACGCCATTGTGGCACCAAATGAGCGATATATGGATTACGAATATAGCGTAATGCTGTGGTGAATGAGTTCGGCGCGGCGTTGGTGGCTGCGATGGCGTCCGTACAGTTAGTTATTCACTATCAAAGCGCTTGACCGACAATAGGAATGACACTCTCTGACCTTCTCGCGGGATGCACGAGCGAGAGCGGTCCCGTCCTGTCACCCAAATGTCGCGATTGATCATCGTCCGGTTACGGTAGTGGTCGTCACACTGCTTTCCTCGTCGCAGAAAAACAAAAAGTCAAATGTAGACATTTTTTATGGTTCAGACATAGATGAAGAACAACAGGGAATTTCTTGAATGTTTCTCGCAGATACTTTGTGGCACATTTTATAAACTTTATAAAATTAAACAACTTTGTTTTAATCACCTTTTTTTATTACAAGTACACTTTAACCTACCGGTTTCGACAAGAACCTTGTCATCTTCAGGGTTTAAAAAAGTTTTTTTGGTAATGGAATTTGATTAATTATGAGTATTTTAATGTTTTAAAGTTTAATAAACCCTGATGATGACAAGGTTTTAGTCGAAACCGGTAGGTTAAAGTGTACTAATAATAAAAAAAAAGGTTGAAACAAAGTTGTTTAATTTTATAAACATGGAAGTTCGCTTATTTCTCTGGGCACAGCACTGATTTCTGCTTTTTGTTTATTTATTTACTAAATAAATAACTAGCCATCACGCCGCTTCCCCGCAGGGGTAGGCAGAGAATACAACGCCACACCAATCTGTCTTTGCAATCAATCTTCGCCTCTTCATTCACATCACATGATATTTAATGAATTTTAAATTTGATATATTTAAATCAAACACTGATTTTTAGGGTCTACTAAATTGTGTATTTATTTTTTTTAAACATAAAAATTCGTCGTGACAATTGTTTCGCCTTGTGAGGGCATTATCAAACTACTGTCGACAGTAATTTTTTTTTTTTTTTCATGTTTTCTTTAATGAAATATACAACTTAGAAGACCCTTTAAATCAGTGTTTGATTTTAATATTTCAAATATAAACTATGGAGTTCTATAAATTAAACGCCAAATCAATAAATTTAAATTCTATCTTGAGTAATTAGTAAATATAATACTTAATCAAAATAATTGTGACATGTGGTTGGATGGTTTTAATATCATTACCAAATACCGTGTTTGATCATGATGTGGAACGCATCGAAACACGTGTGACAGTTGATTTCAATCAAAAAGTGGTATTATGGGGAAAAGATGTGATGATTAATTATTTTTTATTATATTTTTAATTACCTAACGTCCAAGTGACTCTGAAAACTAGCTACGGCTTATGCTTCACCGTTTATCATGTCCCTACTCTTTGCAACATTGCCTACATGCTTCAACTTTATAAGTTTCATAGCCTATGCCTACTCGTGAGTGGATTTACTCTTTATGTTAAAGTTACTATAATTTCATGTAATTTATGAGTAAAAATTCTAGGCAAAAACACTCGCTTAATAATTTTTACTGTTTTTATTTTATTTTATTTAATTTATTTATTTTACGCTTCCTTGCACTAAAAAGGAGAAAGTCCGCCCATGTATGTCACGGCATTTGGCTCGGCCCAGTACTGGTCGCCTGATATAATGACTGTCCCCTGTCAATCACTAACCAGACGTCTAAATTACCCATAATTTAGTTGGTCACCAGTGCTGGTCGTTGACATGCCACGTTATCGGTTGCCACAGACAGATAAAAACAACAACAAAACAGCACTGATTTTAATTTTTTTAAATTAAGTATAAAAATTCATTCATCAACTTCATTCATCTCACAATAGATGTCTCTAGTGAAGTTCTAGTAACCAAGCACAATGTTTCAAAATTGTATCATATTTATAGAACTTCCAAGAAATTTAGTAGTGTGGTTGTCAAGCATGGGTCGATTTGGTGAAATAACTTATTTCATCTCACAATGGATGTCTCTAGTTAAGTTCTACTGATTCAAGCACAGTGTTTCAAAATTGGATCATATTTATAGAACTTCCAAGAATTTGAGTTGTATGGTTGTCAATCATGGGTAGAATTGGTGAATGATACACGTGTGTAAAGTTATCACTCAAACCAGCCTATGACGGCCGTAAGCCCCGTAAATGCCCAGACTTCCATAATCTTCTTCATCTATGTTGAGATGTCAAAAAATAATATGAAAAATAACTTTTCTACAATTTTGGTTGTATACAAATCCTTGTCCACGAATCTGGGTTTCTCCACTTTTACATTTTTACATCTCAACATAGATGAAGAAGAATACGGCTGAATTAGTGTTTGTCAATCAGGGGCAGAATGTTGAATGTTACACGTGTATGAAGTGATCGCTTGAACCAGCCTACGACAGGTTGTAATCCCTTTAAATTTCGACTTCCAAATCTTTTATCATCAAAAATAATCTAAGAGAGACAAACAGATTACTTAGAAAAACGTATGAATCATGTGTGATATTATTATTATTTGTACAGTAATATTTTACAATTGGCACAGACGTACATGGCTTAAGTATACACTTCACACAGATTTAAGTACGGGCGGAGGCTGAGATTTTGGCAGGTACTACATCAGTGGTTCTCAACCGTGTTGGAGGTACCGAACCCTAAATTGAAAAAATAACAAGTTTTTTTTTAAATTCAAAACATAACTATAAGAACATGGGTGCACAAAATGAACAAACCATTAAAAACAAGGGAAAAAATCAAATAATGAATATTTACTTATTTATTTTTCTACAAAAATGTTAATAACATTAGTATATAACCACTCACCGAGATTTTTATGTCTACCGGTTTCGAGACGTACCCGTCTCTTTGTCAGGACAATCACTACCACAGCATGCAAACAATACCACCCTTCACCACCATAGCACCATTTACACACTTAAAACTACAAAAAATGTTTAACACATGCGATTTTTGGTCGACTCATTTGGCTCGAATTCTTGGAAGTTCTATATATATCGCTCACTCCTTTCAAGAACGTCATAAATCAAAAAACTTGATTTTTCAGGAGAACGTTTTTAAAGTTTAAAAATATAATACAATATATTAAAAATAAATATCAAGCCTCTTATTAAACTTTTTACTGTTTAACTGATCTTTTTAGGTAAAACCTGAAGGTTTTTTCCCCATTTGAAAAATATTTAAAAAAATAATTAAACAATACCTTTTCTTCAAAATGCAAAAACATCACTTTCTGCCCTGTAGCGGGTAAATATCAAGTTAAAAATATGCCTCCTTTGCTGGGATATAGTACATTTTCTGGGCATTCCGAAAATATGCACAACTGAATATTGACGATTTTTTATTTATGACGTTCTTGAAAAGAGTGAGCGATAAATGAACCAATTTCGAAACATCGTTCTTGAATCACTAGAACTTTTCATTAAGCAGATGTGAGATCCGAATCCTGGATTATAATCACATACATGAGAAACGCCAGAAAATAGCATTTTCATTTTTATTATTTTAGCTTATAATTTGACCAGTTAATTTATTTACAACATTTTGAGTGTGTCCAAATACTTGAATGTCAAAAAATAATATGAAAATTAACTCCTATAACTGGAGATAATCCAGATTTGTGAACAAGTATTTGGACACACTCAAAATGTTGTACCATTTATTTACACCGAAAGGTTGAGACCTCCCCCGAACCTGGGAAACGGACTGATCGAATCCCTGGGGTTTGATCGAACCCAGGTTAAGAACCACTGTACCTAGATGAAATCTGCATGACATAACGCTATCTCTATAGCCGTGTTACCACCGGACAAGAGCAGCACTTAAATCACTCACAATAATATACTTGTAGCGATTCGTGAATCACGAATGTCTAGTAGTAACATACCAGATGAATCATTGTCATTTAAAAAAAATGGGTATTATCAATAAGGAAGAATATCCGTTTTGATGTAACCCACACAAATCACTTTTTATAACGTAAATATTTGGGTATTGCGAAAAAAGTTTTCGCACACTAGAAAACGCTTTGTCCGACTCCGTAGTGTAACGGTCAGCACGCTCGGCTACCGTTCTGGAGGTCCCGGGTTCGATTCCCAGGGGGGGTCAAATAAATATAAGTGATTTTTTACACTGTAATATTTATTCAATATTACCCTGGACCGGTACCTGAAGCAGAGGGCTGATCACCTTTCCTTCATGTGTAAACTATCAAGATAACACTGCGTTTATATGAAGCAGTGCCCTATGCACCATTGGGGTGCGGATAAGGGTTTTATTATTATTATTATAGAAAACGCTTGAAAACATGATTTTATTTTTTTTAAACTTATAATTTGATGGAAGTATAGGATGAAATAACTGGTGATGCCAATCTGATGTCGGTTACGACGAAACCCGGTTGCTGGACCAATAAAATTAAAATGGAAAAAACTACATAGTTGTTATTTTATTATATAAAATGCATTTCCACCAAGGAATGTCAGTACAATTCTTGATGAAAGTAGACTGAACGCAGTCGAAATGCGATGTCTCAGACGAATGTGCGTCAAAGCGACGTATAAAATTGTTCGAATGGTGATGTAAGAAAAAAATGCAAGGCAAATAAGTATTAAATGCAAGGAAAAATAAGTGTTATCGATAAAATTAGAAAAGTGTGTTGAGATGGTTTTGACACGAGGAACAAACAAACAAAGAAAGAAAAGTAAAACATATTTATGAGGTGAATGTATTTGGAAATATAATCAGAGGAAGACTGAGGAAAAATTGCCCTGATCAAGTACATATTTCAAATATAGTACTCGAAAGCAGTCAGGTCAGGAGTTTGAATAATCGGCGGGTATGTAGAGGAGATGCATGAATGCAGAAGAGGCGAAAATCAATTGCAAAACAGATTGGTATGGCGTTGTATTCTCTCTGCCAACCCCTGCGTATGGTTCGTTAGTATTTTTTTTTATTATTATTGAATAAATATTTTTTATTTCTTGAATGTTTTTCGCAGATACTTTGTGGCATATTTTATAAACTTTATATGAAAATTCTCATAATTAATTACATTCCCTTACCAAAAACTTCCTCACACTACGTAAAAAATCCTAAATGTTGTTTTTATTATGCATTGCATTAATATTTTTTAAACCTCGTGTAATGAAGATGATGTAATATTACTCGTGGAATAGTTCTTTAAAAATCTACCTAAATATACTAAAAGTCAACCTTTTCAAGGCGAAATCGTTAATTTTTATTTATTTATAGATGCTTTTTTGCGTAGGCATGTGCCGCCTCTATTCGCTAGATCGATTATCATAACCGTCAAATCGACAAACCTTCGAATAGCGTTTTAGGATTAGAATTCATACAAAGAACGATCAATTCGAATAAAGTGTTTTTATTTTTACTTCAATGTACTTTTCTCATGATGTTGATTTATTAGCTAATAAATTAATATGAAAATTCACAAGACTATCGGTAGCATTCTTATTGAAATATGTAGAGAAGTAAGAGAGATATGAAGGTTTAAACTTAAGATATTTTAATAAAACGAAAAACGGACACCGCTATACGTCATCAAATTTTACGTCATCGGGTGTGTTATGGGGCGTATCCCTTTATGTATCCGCTTTATAGAGCTGTAATAGTAGTAGTGGGGATTCGTTTCTGTGACGTCATTCGTTACCAACTTACGAAAACAACGTTTTTACTAAGGCGAATTTTGCAAAAGAAAATGATGAATGAAAACATTCATTATATCGGCTGTTATTAACACAAAACGAGTCTCTCACAATATTTTATATGTTGAGTATTAAATTAGATATTCCTCCCGAGTGATAATACCCTATTATTTTTAAAAGCCGATCCCAGATCGATCAACTGTCAAATTGAATCGTGTTTTTTTCAAAGGAGCACTGTCCATATTTTTAGATTTTGAAAAATGTCTTGTGCGCATCATGGGTGGCCAAATTATGATTATACAATAATAGCGTATTGCATCCCAGCGCCCGCTTGTTTTTAAATCGACTTCATAACTGAACCCATCTTAATATTTTTAACACCTATCAGATCTCAGTTTCTCAACATTTTGAGGGTGTCCAAATAACTTGTTCACAAATCTGTGTTTCTCCACTTGGCACTTATTTTTACATTTCTTACCTTTAGTTGTTTTAAATAAAATTAAGGTACAAAACCAAAATCACGTATATTTTTTGATATTCTGAATTGATTTTTATGCAAGGAAACACCATTATTCACCATTCATTCATTTTATTCACCATTTTTTATACAGTATCGCGTGGAATCTTTGTGCTGTACGAACGAAGAGCTCGGCGTATTGATTAATGACATTCCTTTTAAGAGAATGATTTTATTTAAATGTAAATTTCTCACAAAATGGACGAGACCCCTTTTGAAAACGGAGGTTTTGAATTCTGATTCCTGTTTACGCCTTCCGTTATGTAACAGTGGGCATTATTTGATGACAATACATACATACATATGTTTGGTACCAGTTCTAACCTACAACGGTGGGCGAAACGTAGAAGGTCAATCGCATTACCGTAGGCCCAATTTCAAGATCAAATCATTAACGTTATTTATTTATAGATATTCAGTGTTACGTGCAAAGGAAAACGTGGCTTAGTAATTAAAACGTTTGGTAGCCATGCTTGAAGTCTCGGAGTCGATCCCTGATTAGGTCAACTTAAAAATAATAAAAAACTCATTTAAAATGTTGTTTTTCCCGAAAGTTATGAAATCTCGTCTGAACTCCTAAACCCATTTTTATTTAAATTTCACTTGGTGAATACTACTATTTTATAAAATCTATCGTGATACGTATTCCGATGCATTCCGCATTATTTTCAGGCACCATATTGCTCACTCCTTTCAACAAAGTCATATATAAAAAATCGTCAATTTTCAGTTGTGCGTGTTTTCGGAATGCGCTGAAAATGTACTATATCCCAGAAAAGGCGGCATATTTTTAACTTAATATTTACCCGCTACAGGGCAGAAAGTGTTGTGGAGAATGGCTCATTTTTGCATTGTGCCAACTCAATACAATACAAAATAGGAAACCGCGCATAAATGCATACCGAATCTTAATTATTATTTGTAATATTATACATTAAAACATTAATCATATTACTTTGCGTACGTTACTTCCTTGTACCGTGATTATTGAGAACTGGTTTCGCTAACTAAGCACTGCACTCCGCCAGATCTGGTCAGTTGTTGTTGGTTATCGGTTGATATTACGTCATACATTTAGTGATGAAAAAATACATCCGATAACATTAATTGGTTCAATGTGGAGTTGGTACACTGTCATTACGGACAACTGTTGTCGGAATATGCTTATTAGAGTCAATTATTTTTATTTTATTTATTAGATATTATCTTATCCGGCGTTATAATATATATATATATATAAATATAATATAGAAGAAATCATATTTAGAGGATTTTTATAATACAAATTAATTTTTTTTCGAATGTTTTTTTATTTTTATTTATTTCATATATACATACATTTTTTTACTATATGTATTACGACTCTTTAGGCATGGCCTGTGTTGAGATAAAATACTTACATATTAATACATTTTTTAAATTACTTTATGTTTTTTTATATTAGATTATATACATTACATACAATAGATACAATAACAATTTACAGTAAAAAGGTTTTACAATAAAATAATTACACCTGGGCTTAAATTAATTCACTTTCTACCTAGTCCCTTCCAACGAGAAGCAACCATCGACGGACACTTATATACTTTAAATAATTCATATTAATTACCGGGAAATGGCTTTTTTATATTATACATACGTTTAATAACAACTCATGTAACATTCGACGTAGATGATTTTTTTTAAACACAGTTTATGTATTGAAAAAATTAGTTTTCTCCGAAATAAATATCTAAATAGCTGTTTTTTTTTAAAGTTATTTAAAGGAAAGATTTAAAAATATATGAAAATATTTTTTCCATATATTTTCTAAATAAAAGTCAAATTCTTTTTTTTTTAATGCGCACCTCTTAATATTATATTACATTATTATTATTGTTATACTTAATATTATTCTTGAACGTACTATAATATAATTAATATTATATTATAGTACGTTCGTTTAGCATTGGGTTAAGTCTTGCGGTCGGTATTAAAGCGATACTCTCATCTCAACTTAGGGGTGATATTCCAGAACACGTTCTCCGCCCAAAAATGATGACGATCATAGTATGAATAATTACGTTTATTAATCCCGTATGTGTCGTAATCCTAAATTTAATCTCAGTGTTACGATATAAAGCGCCAGTTAGCAATTTCTAATCAGCAGTTCTCACGCTCACCACCAACTATACTTTATTATATTATACAGATCCGCTAATCCAAGAGTGGCCAACCCGCGGCCCGCGGAGCATTTCACATATTTTTTCTTTACATAAGTGTTCATAAAACCACAAAAAAGAACATTTCAACGTGCGTAGTTCGTATCATATCCCATATATGGACGAATTTCACTATCGTGACAATTTCAAGACCCATATAATGGCGTCAAGTAGTAAAGACGTTGGACCAAAGAAGAGAAGAGTAACAGAAGTTTTCTGATTATTTTTTGTATTGCCTAACTCTAATTTAATAAGTTTGTTTGATTTGTCTCATTTTCATTTTATCTTAAAAAAAAATAATAAAAAAAAATATATATATATATATATATATATATATATATATATATATATATATATATATATATATATATATATATATAAATATATATATATATATATATATATATATATATTTATATATATATATATATATATATATATATATATTATATATATATATATATATATATATATTTGCTTTGAATAATAGAAGAAATTTTGTTTTACGGCCCGGTGTAAAATGTCATTTCTAAAATCTGGCCCGGCTGCTGAAAAGGTTGGCCACCCACGCGCTAATCTGACGTCATTTAAAATTAATCTGGGAGGCGATCGTATTGTCGCAGGAAACGAGCGCCCGCATTTGCTTCCGCGCCGGATTTTTTTCAGGTATACGACGTACTAATCGTCGCGCTGTCTCCTTTATACAAGTACCTGACGGGCATCTGTCTTTATTACGTCTTCTTATTCTTCTTCTTCTCCAGCCTTCTGTTATCCACTGCTGGCTTCTTAGTCTCTCTCTTCTCCCCTCACAGGGGCCATGTCGTCGGACCATATTTTCGGGGTATTTTATTATATTCTTAATATTTACAACATTTTGAGTGTTTCCGAATTCTTGTTCACAAAATCTGGATTATCTCCAATTACAGGAGTTTATTTATATTTTTTGACATCTCATCAAAGATGAAGAAGAACATGGAAGTCTGGGCATTTACGGGGCTGACGACCGTCATAGGCTGGTTTAAGTGATCACTTTACGCGCGTGTAACATTCACCAATTCTACCCATTGTAAATGTCCAGACTTCCACATTCTTCTCCAAGAATTTGAGTAGTGTGGTTGTCAATGATGGGTAGAATTGGTGAATGTTACACGTGTGTAAAGTGATAACTTAAACCAGACTATGACAGTCGTCAGCCCCGTAAATGCCCAGACTTCCATATTCTTCTTCATCTTTGATGAGATGTCAAAAAAAAATCTAAATATGTTGAAATAAATATATATTTATGAATATATACGAGTATATACGAAGTCGAAAGAATATTTAATACCTCTTTATTTTTATTATTAAAACTAACTAACTAACTAACTTCCCCGCAGGGGTAGGCAGAGAGAATAGAACGCCACACCACTCTGTCTTTGCAAACATTCTTCGCCTCTTCCACGTTCATGCATCTTCTCATACATACCCGCCGATTGTTACGACTCCTGACCTGACCACTTTCAAGTATTAGTTTATTTTTATTATTACTATTATGTAATCGGACAGTAAGTGCCTACCCCGATTAAGTAAAACAAACATATAAGGTCACGGGTAAGGTCAGGTCAAAATACTTAAGTACACCCAGTTCACTGTCACGACAAGTTCAACTAATTGTATCGCGTGACGTCTACAATAATGGTGCTGCCATTTGTCACTTCTAAAACTGAACGGAACGGAATCAAAACCGAGCTTTGCAAATTAAAATGGATCCAATATACTTCCTAGCGGTACACGAGAATGTATAACGAATCATTAATCATCATTTTTTACAGCACTTTAGTTGTGCAAACAGCTAAATTAAGGCTGGATTTAACGAACATTTAGTGTGGACTATTAATTATTGGGCATTAAGGGGATATTCGCAAAAACACAGAATTCATTCCACCTGAGACCACTGAAGAGATCACAAGTCTGTTCACGCCCGATTTTCATGAATGGATATTGGATTTTTTATATTTAAAATTAAAATCAATAGTTATTAAACTCCTTACCTTTCAATAACTCTTCTTTTCAAAACCATATATATATTTTTTTAAACTTATTTTTTTAATGCAAAAACGGTGTTTTATTATTAGATTAAAACCAATATTTTTAGCTTTTCCATTTTATTTTTATTTGACCAGCGACCGGGTTTCGTCGTTACCGACATCATCAGAGACCAGTCTGATGATGTCGGTAACGACGAAACCCGGTCGCTGGTCAAATAAAAATAAAGTGGAAAAGCTTAAAATATTGGTTTTAATCTAATAATATATTAAAAATGCAATTCCATCACGAAGTGTCGGTGGATAATATAAATCTATTAAAAAGGTGTTTTAAATGTAAAATGTTACCTGGATTTAAAGAATTTTCAGTTGCGTCTTAACGAATACTGGGCCTTAATTTATATTAGCATTCAGTCTACTTTCATCCATCTTTTGCCGACTCCATGCTTCACTTGTATACATGTATATTAGTATTGAAGCAGGACTCTGTTGTGGACTGCCAGTTTAGCTTCCGCTGATAGGTTTTCAGAGATATGTGCCTCTTCTTCTTTTTTCTTGGATGCACCATTAGGATAAGGGTTTGAATAAGAAATTTTCTTTATTCTTTCTCGTACTCTTGCCAGATATGCTCATGCCATTGTCTTCTTCATTGCCTCCCCACCTAACGACATCTTCGATCTCGCATATTTCTCTTTTGCTGGTGTTCCTTAATCTATCTCGTATACTCTTGGCAGATATGCTCCTTAGGGTCTTCATTTCTGACACTATTAGCGCATATTTTGCTATTTTATTATTATTATTTTTAATAAAAATTCTGAAGTATAGCTCATTAGCTTATATTACAATAAACTATTATTTACACTTAATTTACATCATATATATATTTATTTACGTCTCCTTACAGCAAACAAAACATTTATTTTTAAATTCTTTTAGACTCTTTTCATTCTACATACATTCAGGCATCTCATCATACATTTTCAAACCCTTATACATTAAACAATTTAGCGTTTTTTTTTCAACAATGGCAGTCTTATTTTATCCTTATTTCTAGTAACATCTTCATGACAATTTTTTTTAAACTGTTTTATCCTTAAAATATTTTGGTAATTTATCGTTAAATAATTTATGTATAGAGATCAGCATATTAAAAGTTAAGTAAAGTCTCTTTTTTATAGATAACCAGTTCAGCTCTTCTCTCATTCTTTCTATATTATTATACTTTTCTCATCGCTTTATCTTGTATAATTTCTAATTTATTTAAATTTCCTCCATTTGCTAAAAATAATATTGTTGAGCAGTAATCTATATGTGGAATAATAATTGTTTTATAAATAAGTTCTTATTTATTTACTGCCGACAAGTTGATAAAATAAAATAATAACAATTCGAGAAAATTGATTTTCACTGCCGATAGTTTCAGTCATTGGCTGCCTCTGGCAAATATTGTACATTGTGCCAAGTTTGAAGTGTTTTCCCATGCCCTGCGTGGAGCAGCACCAACAATGTGCCAACTGTCCCCTTGCTACATGCTACAATGGTGCTTTAATAAAAGCCAATCTAACCAATTTATTATAACCGTATTTTGCATGACGCTATTACAATGCAGATCGGTACTCGCTGTACCGGGTGGCTCAGTGCAAGGCGTGTTAATTTTTTTTTTTACATCGCAAGAAGCAATATTTTATTTATTTATTTAAACTTCATGTACAATACATAAGTACATTGGCGGGCTTATTGCTAAAAACCAACATCTTCCAACCAACCAAATATTTTGTGTGTATCCAAATACTGTACTAAGAAACTCGCAAATCTGGGCTTTTTCACCTTAGGTGTTATTTTTACATTTTCGACATCTAAACATGGATGAAGAAGAATATGGAAGTCAGGACATTTATAGAACTGTCTTACATTTACCTGTCAGAGGCTGGTTGTATGACCTAACCTAAGCTAACTAGCTTTTGTCAAGTCATTAGACCTGTAAATTCTTAGACATACGTATTCTTCTTCATCTATGATGAATTCAAATATCAAAAATGGATGAAGAAGAGTATGAAAGACTGGGTATTTGCAGGGTTTATATAATGGGCTGTTTAAGTAATCACTTTACACACGTGTAACATTCACCAGTCTAACAATAATCAACAACCACACTACTCATTTTTTGGAACTCCTACATATGTAAATCATAATAAATGTAATGATGCTTTGTGTTTGAGTATATTTGCTGGAACCATCTATGGTTGGTTTCAGAAAGCTTTTAATTTAGATACCCTTTTATATAGAGAGCAAGTATACAACAAAATTTAAGTAATTGTAAAATACATAGCTTGAAAATCATGTCATTAACACCTTTTTTACTTTCCATGCTATTTAGTCGTGGTGTGATATGCATTTTTTCTCTATTTAAAAAAATATAAATATTTGTGTTTTTATTATTTACACAAATATTTCACTTTCATTCTATTTCTGTGAGCCTAAGCGGCTCATTATTAGAAATAGGTATCAAATTGTGGTAGAGTGGATTCGATCCGAGAAACTCTGACTTAAGAGTCCGCGACACTAACCACGGGACCACACCTTCCATAACCTTTATTTTTTCATTTCAATAAAACAATGTTTTGTTTTATTTTCTTTCTTTTTAAAGTTAAATTATTTTTTAACCATCCTGTATTATGATCTCGTACGTTTCGATTCAGCGATTCTCAAAGATAATCTCTCTTTATTGATTCAAGTTTTGTCAGCGGGTCGAATCATTCAACATTAAAATCAATCACTTTATTGTGAATGCGCGAATTAAAGTCCGCCTATGTATGTCGTGGTTAGCGCTTTTTGCTTTCGTACGCGATATTCTGGATTCAATTCCAGATTAGGTCAACATCAGGATATGGACCCAAGCAAACCCCTGCTGCAGTGAGATTCATGTAAACATAGGTCATATTAGCGTGCGTCGAAGAAGTACTAGGCAAAAATCTATATTCGCAGTATTGTTACATAATGCAAACTATGCCATGTTCTCTCCGATTCCGCGGCTTCACATGTTAGCCAATGCTTTTGAAAGTATAGATTTATTTAATATATTGTTATCCACCTTGAAGTCTGTACTTTCTCAGCATTTCTTCTCCGTGTTATAATGATAAATTTAAACGTTGTGTTTCACTCTCTCGCTGCTCGCTGATAGTGTGTGAAGGAGACGTGTATTTACCAGTGCTTACTATTTGTTATTTTATTATTATTTTATGTTTAAGACTTTTTGTATTTTTATATTAGATATTGTATATATGTATTATATTAAAGGCATTAGCCGTTCAATAAATAAATAAAATAAAATAAAATAAATAGCACATGAGATTCTTGCAGATATAACTCTGGTTCATAAGACACTTGCAAATATCGCTCACTCCTTTCAAGAACGTCATAAATCAAAATTCGCCAATTTTCAGTTGTGCATGTTTTCGGGATGCTCAGAAAATATACTATATCCCAACATAAGAGGCATATTTTTAACTTAATATTTACCCGCTACAGGGCAAAAAATGTACTTTTAGCATTTTTAAGAAAATGTATTGTTTAATTATTTTCTTAAATAAACTTAATATTTTTCAAATGGAGAAAAAACCTTCAGGTTTTACCTAAAAAATCTGTTGCACAGTAAAACGTTCAATAAGTGGCTTAGTATTTATTTTTAATACATTGTGTTATATTTTCATACTTTAAAAACGTTCTCCTGAAAAATCAAGTTTTTTTATTTATGACGTTCTTGAAAGGAGTGAGCGATATAACATCCAGAGAGGAATATCCCCCATTGTGTGGGGATCTTTCTCTCCTTATCCCCTCCAGGCTACCGATCACAACCAGTCGTTCCAGGCTATCCTCTTTGCCACGCGCAACGTATCCAAAAAACGGGAGAATCTGTCGTGTATAGACATTGGCTAGAGTCAAGCCGTCCAAGTGTAACTCCTGACGAATGGAGTCGTTGGTGCGTCTAGCTGACCGTGGGATTCGGAGCATGCGCCTCCAGCACCACATTTCGAATGCGTCAATTTTTCTCATTTCTGCTGCTTTTATGGTCCATGTTTCAGCAGCATAGAGAAAAATGCAGTGGACCAAACTCTTGAAAACCTTTATCTTGGTGTTGTTGCTCACACCCCGGTCTTTTCAGATTACGTCTAGCTGAGACATGGCACACGCCACATTTTAATAGATAACTGTAAACAGTTGGCGTATAAATGATTGTGGGAAGCTGACATAACTATCAATCAAGATGAATTTTGTATCCAAGATTAAAGTGCCGAATTTCGCTATGACCCCATTTTTTACGTGTTAATTGAAACAACTCGTGCAGTTCTCAGAATTGTAGTCTATGGTTATACGTAATGAATTAATTATAAGTCGGCATATGACACTATAGGTACATGTATCCTATCGACATATTTGTTCCAATAAAACCACTCCAGTCTCTTTTCATAACACTTCAAACTGTTTTCATAGCATACACACACAGATATATAGATATACTTCCTTGATCTTCCTCTGCATCTATTTTATTGCAACTAAAATTATTTAACAATAATAATTTTAATAAAAAAATAATTGTATTACCAACAAACATAACTTACAAGTGTAAGTCCCTCTCCAAGCGTAAAAGCTCAGTCTCTTTATTAGAGAGAACCGCGTTTTTAATTTTAAGATTGTATGTAGAAATGTTTATAAAATGAATTGAAATTATGAAAAAAAACTTATTAAACATTAATAAAAATAATATAAAAACTACGTTGTACTCATAAGTTCATAAATTTGTTGCGTTTCTACATGTCCGACCCATCTTAACACACTTTATTCAATATGGCGCTGCTATTGCAGTCAAAAAAGTTGTTTAAAAAATAATTTAAAAAAACATGTTTTTTACCTGTTTTATAAAAACGCGCGCGTATTCTACTGCCACATTTAGTCAAAATTTCGTGACCTGTCATTTGGCTGCCTTAAGTGATCACTTTATACACTTGTGTTAAATTCACCATTCTGCCCATTATTGAAAATCTGTGTTGCATTATTATTTTTTTCATTAATTGATCGGCAGTCACTTTGGCAGTGACACGTATTTCGATGCAGCCCGCGTCATTTTCAAACATCTGCGTTTAAAAATGATGCAGAATGCATCGATGTCAATAGATTTGAATAAATAGTCGTATTTACCAAGTAAAACTTAAATTAAATAAGAAAAAAACTACAGATGCTTCATCTCAAGTTAAAAAACCTTGATTGATCATTCATTTTATTCAAACTCTTACCCGCACCCCAATGGTGCATATGGCACTGCATCATATAAACGCAGTGTTATCTTGATCGTTAACACACGAAGGAAAGGTGATCAGCCCTCCGCTTCCGGTACCAGTCCAAGGTAATATTGAATAAATATAATAGTGAAAAAATCACTTATATTTATTTGACCCCTCCTGGGAATCGAACCCGGGACCTCCAGTACGCTAGCCGATCGTGCTGGCCATATTACACTATGGAGGCGGATTTATAATATTTGTAAAATATTCCTTAGTACAGTGGAATTCTCCTCAATATTGCGTGCATTATCCTATGTAATTTTACAGAATTCTGGTATATAATATATATAATTATCAAGATTATTTATAAAATATTTACTTATAAAAGAAATCACATACTTTAGAGCATATAATTCATGAGTTGCACATCATAAATTACCTATGTTGTCGACTTTTGAACGGCATGCCTCCACTATACCTACTAGTTAACCTTCATTTCAATATTAATATTATATAAATGCTACGAACTTGCAAATAGATGTTATTTGAATCATGATAGATAAGTATTATGAGATGAATTGCGGCTCTTTGATAAATTCCATCGACTTTAATTAAATCATCTTCATATACATATTGCCATCATACCTCCATACATTCCTGCGCTCCTGGTAGCTGGACTTTTCACCCTACAACAAAATTTCACTTTAAAACTTGATAATCATTCAAGTTAACTTACTAACCATCACGCCGCTTCTCCGCAGGGGTAGGCAGATAATACCTACTAGTTAACCTTCATTTCAATATTAATATTGTATAAATGCTACGAACTTGCAAATAGATGTTATTTGAATCATGATAGATAAGTATTATGAGATGAATTGCGGCTCTTTGAAAAATTCCATCGACTTGAATTAAATCGTCTTCATATACATATTGCCATCATACCCCCATACATTCCTGCGCTCCTGGTAGCTGGACTTTTCACCCTACAACAAAATTTCACTTTAAAACTTAATTAATAAGAAAATCATTCAAGTTAACTTATTGACCATCACGCCGCTTCCCCGCAGGGGTAGGAAGATAATAGAACGCCATACCAATCTGTCTTTGCATACAATCTTCGCCTATTCGACATTCATACATCTTCCCAAGAATTAACAATAAATATAGGAGTCGAACACTGCAATATATCGTGCCGAACATTTTTAATTTGTTGCCGACGGATGTTAGAGGTCAAAATAAAATATGGAACCAAGGCAAAATAAAGGAATGGGTAAATGATCAAGAGTTAATTTTATGAAAATTGTAAAATGTTTATATTCCTAATTTTTTATCTTTTTTTGTCTATGTTAGGTTAAAATCGTTAAAAACAATAAAAATGTATTGAAAAAGAACTCCACCGACAAGACACACAAAGTGGCTTGGTGGGTCTCTGCAAAAAATAAAATAAAAAACAAAAACAAATAAATTTAAAAAAAATTAAAAAAATTCTCATACATACGCGCCGATTATTCCAACTCCTGATTTGACCATTTTCATTTCGTTGAGCTCGTGGCACTGTACATGTGAGTTTATTGGCGTTATCTATGGATGGATTTGGAAAGCTTTTATTTAGCATTATGGTTGCAAGATCCTTACTGGATTATTTTACATACTGGGAAACGCCTGATTTTTTTAAAGTTTTTCTGGTGGCGAAGATTAACGAAAAGTCCAAATATTGGAAATAAAAAATAAAATAAAATAAAAAACTACATATACTTTTTATTTAAAGCACTAACTTTGTTATTTTCCATTTTATAATTAAAATGTAACTTTGTTTTAAAATCACTATAAATATTTTATTATAAGTCAATCATAATGTCTACCGGTTTTGAAGCTAACCGCTACTTTATCAAGACTAATTAATATAAAATATATATAGTGATTTTAAAACAAAGTTACATTTTAATTATAAAAAAAACTTTGTTCATTCATTCAAAATTATAATTTTTTCACCTTCGTTAAGGGCCTATCCAACAACACCTCCCAGCCTTACTACACATCAATTATTGATATAAATTTATGATCGTCAGACCAAATAGTTAAGGTGATTTGAGATAGTACCACATAACGCTCACTCCTTTCAAGAACATCATAAATCAAAAAAAATGATTTTTCAGGAGAACGTTTTTAAAGTTCAAACATTAAATACAATGTATTAAAAATAAATATCAAGCCACTTATTTAACTTTTTACTGTGCAACAGATCTTTTTAGGTAAAACCTGAATATTTTTTCTCCATTTGAAAAATATTTAGTAAGTATATCTAAAAAAATAATTAAACAATACCTTTTCTTCAAAATGCAAAAATAACACTTTCTGCCCTGTAGCGGGTAAATATTAAGTTAAAAATATGCCTCTTTTGCTGGGATATAGTACATTTTCTGGGCATTACGAAAACATGCACAACTCAATATTGACGATTTTTTATTTATGACGTTCTTGAAAGGAGTGAGCGATAAGTCCTATTTTATTCTACGTATACTATAGATAGGTCATCCTACGTTGAAACTACTTGTTTTTTCAAGTTTTCATCAAGTTTTCCTTACAATGAAACTACGCCGAGAAAAGTTCATAAAAACAATATTTACGTTTTCTTTTCCTTAAAAGTAACGTTCATATGATAAATCTTGTAAAAGCTCTTCAAACCGAGAAATTCTAAGAAAAATCACACGAGTGTATCGTGTTTTTTAACAGTATATTTATGTAACTTAAAAAATACTTGTACCAGTACGTACTTGACTTTACTCAGAATTGAAATAAAGTATCTTGTAATGATATTTTTGCTAAATGAATTATAATGTACATAATTAATTTTAGCACAAATTAAACACTTGTACACTTAAAACACATAAAACACTTAAAAATAAATATTGTGGCAATTGTTTCACCTAGTTATGGCATTTTCAAATGAATATGAAGATTAAATGGACTGACGGTCCTTATATTGATAGCTATACAATTCTAGGTACTTACGTAATAGTTTTAACATGTGCAGTAATAATTAAAACAATTCATACATAAATTTAAATGGAGTTCTACAAATTGAACGCCAAATCAATAAATAAAAATTCTTATGTTGTTTTTTTTTTTTTTTTTTCTCAGGTTCGTGATGAACCTCTTGGTGGGGAACTTGATCGCCTGCCTCTGTCTGGGCGTGGTGCTGTTCCTCGACCCCCTTCTGGATCCCTGGACTCCTGGCTGCATATTCGCCGAGGGCGTTACCGCCCTCGCGACCCTTACGGGACCCCTGTCTGTGCTGCTCATCGCAGGGGACCAGTTCATGGCGGTCACCGACCCTCTACACTATCACTCTAAAGTCAGCTATGCCAAGTCTACAGTCGCGGTCTGTCTACAGTGGACAGTGGCTGTTTCCTTCGCTCTGACCACGGCCTTCGTTCCTAGCACTAGCCCGAGCGTCTGGAACGTCTGCGAGCCGCGGGAAGGCCAGGACTACGACGTACCAAGGATAATCAACGCCGCTTGTTTCCTCCTCCTCGTCTCTTCTTGCCTTCTCGCTGTGTGCTGGATGTACGTGAGGATATCCGTCGCGGCTCACAAAAGCGCCAAGCCGCCGGCAGCTCCACCACCGCTTATGTCGCTCAAGATCGAGCGGTCTGCACGCGGCGATACCAAAACTGAAGAAAGCGTGGGGCTGCTGATGAGCTGCGACAAGAAATCAGTCGGAAGCGAGAGCAGCGAAGGTGCTCCGGTGGTAGAACAGCCTACTTTGTACGAACCAGCTCTCTCGCGTTCTCTGAGAAGCGTTCTGTTGGATGTCAACAGACCGTTCCCCACTCCTCTGTGTTTGAAGCTCACTCATGAGAAAGAAAGGAAGGGATTGTCTCACGATGACATTTATAAGATCACGCAAACTTTGCCTTCTACCGGACTGAAGACAGTCCGCTCCAGCCCGAACTTTGGGTCGAGTGATTGCCGAGCTCCGTCTCCGCCTCCCCGCTGCGCTTCCTCCTACATGACGTCCCTGCGATGCCGCATCTCCAACGCATCTCTGTTCAGGTACAAGGAAGAATCTAGAGCCGCTCGCATCAGCTCCTTGGTGATCATCCTCGCCTTGTGCACCCAGCTTCCCGCAGCTCTGATCCAAGTCGCCCCCGCCATTGGACTGACGGGCATCTACTCCCTCTTCGTCGGGGTGACGATCTCCCCGTTCGTCTTCGCGTACCGCAGCACCAGGATCAAGGAAGAGCTGTGCAGACTATGCTGCAGGAGGTCTTCGGAAGACATGAGTCCGCTGCCGGCTCCTTTGCGAAGAGCTTCTTCACTGAGCACTGAGAGAAGCTGGAGAGCTTCCAGAAACTCTTCTAGGAAGGCTTGGAAGCTCTTGCGTGCGTTTGCTGCGGAAAGCGAAGCCCGCGGGAAGCACGTTCCAGACTTGTTGAGCTGTCCTCCCGGGAAGTCCATCCTCAAACGAGTCCGGGCCCAGTCCAGGATATGGGGACGCAAGTCCCAGAGATGCAAGTTCTACCAGGACTCTTCCTTGCCCACCGATCCAGACACGATCATCAGGAGAAACTCCCTGGAGAGTCTCCCCACCAAGAACTGCCTGGAGAGCATCGTGATTGGCTCCCTGAACCGCGCCGAGGGCAGTCAATCTACTAAGGACGTTCGGTGACCAAGTTCTCTGTAACTTTACATCTGTGATATTAATATAGTGATTGCCTCTCTATGAATCGAGTATTTAAAAGATGCTATATACGAGAATAATTATTAAGTCAATGTGATTTTAGGTAATTTCGCGCTTCTCTGTAATAGTCCATTTTGTATCGAGCTCGAGATGAGATCCGTGATATTAGATCGTCTTGTACTAAATTAAATTATTTATTTATATCGTATTTAAATTGATGTCTAGCGAAATTTTACGGACATGATTCCACGTGCATTGTGTGAAAACGAAGTTTTGCCGCATTTTGCGAAGTCGATGTATCGATGTCTCCAAAATATAATGCTTCATTGTCTTCGTCTATCGATTTGAACCTTAGCGGTCCATGAATGGGTAGTGTGGAACTGCTTAGGTATGGAATACGCTGCCATACTATTAGGATGTGTGTTACCATTAGGTTTTGATCAAACACTTGTTTCATGTCGCATTTTTGCATAGTATTTAGTATCTAAGAAGTATGTATGTATGTACTCAAAATGGCTACAACGCTGTTATGAGTACACATTTACAAAAATTCAATCGATTCTATAAAAACCAAAATGACCTAAAAAATATATTGTATATTAAAAGCATTGATAACTTTCTGGTATGGTAATATAAAAAAAACTGTCCTTGTCATCCATTGTTTACTTTGTGTAATACCACTTTTATAAACACTTATTCGTGACTACCGATTTCGGAAAATCATTCCATTTTATATACAAATGTCGAATCGTAATAATTTTATTTTAATGACCTTAGGATGGAATGATTTTCCGAAACCAGTAGTCAGTCAGGAATAAATGTTTATAAAAGTGGTATTACACAAAGTAAACAATGTATGATAAGAAGAGTGTTTTTTTTAACCTAAATAATTTTACTTCCTGACAAATTTATAATTTATTTTCTTAAACTTTATTGAAAGTGAACTCGATTTTTTAAAAAGTTTATATAGTATTTCAAATCATTAAATAATTTACGGGCATTAATAATTGACATAAAATTTTAATTTAACTCATAATGCTTGATGTTATTTTTCTACAATTCACACAGTTCTAAGCTGATTTTTTTTTGTATTTAAATAAAAAAAATTAAAACTTTTTATGCAAAAATAAAAATGAATTTAATACACATTTTTTAAAGGTTGAATTATTTATTAATTTTGCATTAACTTTGTACAATAACTAGGTAATTTTATAAAAATAAAATACTTGTTTAACCCGCTTTTCAGTTCGATAATGTACACATGACTAGTTTCGAGAACTACGGATGTTCTCGAAACTAGTCGTGTTTACATTAATAAACTCAAAAGTGGTCTTACACAAGTGTTATATTTTAATTTTGGAACAACGCTATGCTGTATCGAACTTGTTTCAATGATTTTTTAATGGTCAATCGTTGTTTTATTTAGAAACCAATTTTTTATAATATTTTATGGTTATTTACAAATTGTATATTCAGTTTTTTTGACCTATCATATTAATTGATCTGAATTCAAGTATAGTTTTGATGCAGATTTTTTAATGGCCAGAAATATTTGAACTTTGATAAACAATTCAATACACTAATGATTTTAATGATTTAAGTTTTGTACTGACATTTCTTGGTGGAACTGCATTTTATGCAATAAAATACAACTATGTAATTTTTTTCACATTAATTTTATTTGACCAGCAACCGGGTTTCGTCGTAACCGACATCATCAGACTGGTCTGACGAAACACGGTTGCTGGTCAAATAAAATTTATGTGGAAAAAATTACACAGTTGTTGTTTTATTATATAAAATTTAATGCATAAAAAATACTACAATATGAAGAACTTTTGAATTATACTATATATATTGAGAGTCTTTATTGATATCCCAACATGTCTATTTGTGGTGGCAATATTGAAATTTGGGCATTTGTAGGGACAATGACCGGTCATTGGCTGGATCGAGTGATAAATTTTAATTGAGTGATTTATCGTATACCTTGTAAATTCCCATACTTCCATATTCCCATCACAAATACACTTCTTCGTCTATCTTGAGATATCAATAAAAATCTTTATATAAAAGTAGAGCAAATCCAGCATTTGTGAACAAAAATTTAGACACACTCAAAATACTGTGCATACCACAAATTTCAAAATTAACTTGTTCGACCAAAATTGGAGTTATCATAAAAGTATGAATACCAGTTTATTTTTAAGCACAAAAAATATTAAAAATCGTCATATAGTTCTGCATCAATATTTATATTATTTCAATAAATCAATCATTTTCGAATTCGTGAATTATCGTCGCTTTACTGCACGAAGGCGCAAAGTCAAATCTAACCCGAATTTAAGTTGTTTAAAATGTGGTATGCGGCGTACGCACCAGACGCGTACATTTAACATTTCCCCAGTGCGGAATACGCGCTAGGCGCGTATGGCTTAAAAGTATCATTGTGTAATTGAAAGTATACCCTTAGAATCTTGACACATTTTATGTCAGTGTGTAATGAAAAATGAATAAATAATTAAGTGTTCAAGTATGAATGTATAATTTGCGAGTGTAAACTAAGCTTTAGTCCCCTTGACGACTTGTGTTTATACTCATTTGTCTCAAAGCGAGTATAAACGTGAGACGCACGTGAATACTACATACACAAAAAAAACATTGTGTACTTCTTCTTCAAACCCTTATCCAATGGTGCTGAGGGCACTGCATCATATAAACGTAGTGTTAAATTGATCGTTAACACATGGAGGAAAGGTGATCAGCCCTCTGCTTCAGGTACCAGTCCAGGGTAATATTGAGTCAAATATTACAGTGAAAAAATCACTTATATTTATTTGACCCTCCTGGGAATCGAACCCGGGACATCCAGAACGGTAGCCGAGCGTGCTGACCATTACACTACGGAGGCATATTTATTAGACTGCTTCAAATAATTCAACTACGACTGTATTTCCACTTAGTGCCTTCTTGCAGTCAATCGACGATTCGAAACAATGACTATATTCTTTTAAATAACTATTTTTATTTATTTATTTTACGCGTAACCATCGCGATAGAAGACTGATTACTATTTTAAATGTATCATTAAATAATTTTAATTACGATCGAAGTATAATATTTAATTTTAATAATTTTCTCGATATTTAAACTGACCCCTTATGGCTGTATAAAAATTGAATTGTATAATATTATTTCAAAAACGTGTAATGTATAAAAAATTGTTAGTTACCAATGTTGGCAAGCCATATTAACATCATAATACCAAAAATCACTTCAAAAGTGGCTGAAAAACTGTAAAATGCCATAATGTGTCTATACCATTACAAATAATATTAATTTAATTTATTTAAAAAAATAAAAATTAATTTTAATGTATTTAAGAAATTCAAAGATGTTTTTTTGATTAATTTTATCATTTTTCCAAAATTTTGATAGAGGGATACTTAATAGAAAAATGCTATAATGATTATTTTCTAATCTGATCTCAAATACGCTTTGAGAAATCATTGCATTGCAATGTATAACTTTATAAATAAATCTAAACGAAATTGATAAATCAAAAAAATTGCCGAATATTCTGATTTTTTTATATTTGCATTCCTATGAAAAAATAATAATGAAAAAAGTTAGTTTGTAAAGTGTTGTTTGTATGTATTTTAAGGAAAAACATGTTCAGAATAATATTTAAAACATTTTATAAAAAATGCATTTTTACAATAAAGTAAAACTTTCATTCTGTGGTAATCAACTTTGAAATTAAATTTTACTTGGTAAATACCACTTGTCCGCCTCCGTAGTGTAATGGTCAGCACGCTCGGCTACCGTTCTGGAGGTCCCGGGTTCGATTCCCAAGGGGGGTAAAATAAATATAAGTGATTTTTTCACTGTCATATTTATTCAATATTACCCTGAACTGGTACCTGAAGCGGAGGGCTGATCACCTTTCCTTCATGTGTAAACCATCAAGATGACACTGCGTTTATATGACGCAGTGCCCTATGCACCATTGGGGTGCGAATAAGGGTTTTATTATTATCATTAAATACCACTATTTCTTCATATGCATTAAGGTATTTGAAAATGATGCGGAATGCATCGAAACACGTGTCACGATAGATTTTAACAAATTGTGGTATTTAACAAGTAAAACTTAAATAAAATAAAGTAAAGTAACATTAAAGCCTTAAAAGATATGTCTTTATAAAATATTTTTGAATTGGGACATTGAAAAAGGTACCCATGTATTTCAATTTTTGAATAAATAATATGTCATTTTCTGTAAATTATCTACAAATTCAAATCATGTTAAAATAAATGTATTTCAATAGATTTATATTATCCACTGACACTTCGTGATGGAATTGCATTTTTAATTTATTATTAGATTAAAACCAATATTTTTAGCTTTTCCACTTTTTTATTTGACCAGCGACCGGGTTTCGTCGTTACCGACATCATCAGACTGGTGATGATGTCATTCCAGTCTGATGATGTCGGTAACGACGAAACCCGGTCGCTGGTCAAATAAAAAAGTGGAAAAGCTAAAAATATTGGTTTTAATCTAATAATAAATTATAAATGTATTTCAAATTTAATAAAAAAATATGTATAAATTTATTTGTTAAATACAAAAATCAGTTGTATTTTCCTATTTAGTGTAATGTGAAAATACATCAGTGTTTATTTTTAAAATAATAAATGTTGTAAGTGTAGTTAGTACTTTCTGAATAATCTGGTCACACATTTAAAAAATAAATTATGAAATTCTGAGTGTGTTAAAATTCTAAGTAAAGTATGAGATATTTAAAAAAATACGTTTCTACCTCTTGAGCTTATTTAACTAGATAAATTTATTAAACGTACGAATTTCGGACCAGCAGAGAGATAGAAAAAAAAAATACAATATTTTATATAAACGTTTTTTTATACTTTAGTTTTATATTTAAAAAAGTGAATGAAGGATTTTTTTGATAAAAAGCTAATTTGAAATCTAATGAAATAATATGTAATGAACAAAATTACTGTCAAATTTGGTACTTTATACGTATATTGTGTATTTTTTTTATTAAAGTTTATTCAAAACACTTGTTTTTATGAAAATATGCAATTCAAAATTGAAAAATTATTGATTTTTATATTATCAATGTATATCATAATAAAATGAAATAATCATCTCAAAATTGTTATGTAAAGATATAAAATCAAATAGTTTCTTGTGATGTTCTCAGGTTATCGACTTTTTCCGGCAAATTATCGTAACTTTGGTAAAGATCGTCTATATATATATAAATATATATATATATATATATATATATATATATATATATATATATATATATATATATATATATATATATATATATATAGATTATATATATATATATATATATATATATATATATATATATATATATATATATATATATATATATATATATATATCTTAGTTTCTTTTATACTTGGATCGATCCAAAGACGCTCTAACGATTGGTCTAATCATATTATAATTTAATCTAAAATAAAAATTATCTTTACCTATTCTTGTGTTATGTTACGATAATTTGCCGGGAAAAGTCGTACAATCAATTTTTGATTTTTTAATTTTTTATTACAAATTTGTCAGTTGACTTAATTCTTTTTATAAATGATTGATCGAATGTTTCTGAAGCGAAGGATGCATCGTGAAAAGTATGAATGATTGAATAATTAGTAATTGTTTCCGATTAAGTATATGTGTTTTGTGAAGCGACCGGAAGTTTTTGTATTTTTGACACGCTTATAAAGTTAAGGTTTTCCTAAACGTATACTTTAATTTTTTTACAAAAATACATCTCATCCGTTCAGCCATGTCACTAGTTTTAAGGACCTAGCAAAATTATATCTCAGTGTTTTGTACATATTAAATGTGATTAAAATTATTTAAAACATATTTATACTGTTTTTATTTTGATTTGGCAACCCTGAAAAATATCCTGATGTATAATCCACCTCTACAAAATTTATTTTGATTATTTATCGATTTGGTATAACTTTGTGGGATAATACGATCATGTTTACGTAAAAATGAAATGACACACTCAAAATGTTGTTAATAAATTATCTGGTCAAATTATAAGCTTAATAATGAAAATGAAAATGTTATTTTCTGGCGTTTCTCATGTGTGTGATTATAATCCAGGATTCGGACCTCACATACTAATATAAGAGTTTCTGCTTAATAAAAAGCTTCTTTACATCTCACCAATAGAAGATGTCTCTAGTGAAGTTCTAGTGATTCAAGAACAAGGTTTCTAAATTGGTTCATATATGTATATAGAGCTTCCAAGAATTTAAGAATTGTGGTTGTAAATAATGGGTAGAATTGGTGAATGTTACACGTGTGTAAAGTGATCACTTAAACCAGCCTATGACGGTCGTCAGCCCCGTAAATGCCCAGACTTCCATATTCTTCATCTTTGATGAGATGTCAAAAAATAACATAAAAATGACCACCAATTTTTCATATTATTTTTTGACATCTCATCAAAGGTGAAGAAGAATATGGAAGTCTGGTCATTTACGGGGCTGACGACCTTCATAGGCTGCTTTATCACTTCATGTGATAAACCAGCCTGTGATCACTTTACACACGTGTAACATTCACCAATTCTACCCATTATTGACAACCACGCTACTCAAATTCTTGGAAGTTCTATATATATGAACCAATTTTGAAACATTGTTCTTGAATCACTAGAACTTCACTAGAGACATCTATTGGTGAGATGAAAAGAAGCTTTTTAACATTCATTATTTATTTTATCACTTTGTCCATTCGTAATGTTTTCAACATACAAATCATTAAATTGCCACCCAAAAATTTACTTCATTTGTAATTAGAAAGCTACCTCGGCCAATTTATTTCTGAGTGATGTTTTGTTCAGAACACAAACACATTAATATAATTACCAAAAAAAATCCTTTTACTTTCACAGTCGTTCTCATCATTCCATTACAGTCTTCCCTACAAGGGTCTTAATTAAGTACTTATTTAGGGATACTTATTTAGATAAGTACCCGTTTCAAAAATGGTACCTACCCGGGCTGGACGAGTGTTGTAGGCTCTAATATCAAGAAGAGCTGTGCATTTCAGAAGAATTGGAAGGAACACGTCTAACAACGTACAACTTTCATAGCAAATGTATTTGCTAAGATGGTTTGGACATGTAGAACTAATGGGTAAGGAAAAACAGTAAAACAAATGGATGAGGCTAATGTAGTTGGATATAGAAGCAGATGAAGATCGAGGAAAACTTAACATGATCAAGTTCTTCAAATATTTTAGGGTAATATATATATATATATATACTCAAAATTAAACAAGGTTATTGGATTGAATTCTACTTTTATTTACATTTATATGATAACATGTGACGCGTTTCGTTTTATTAAGATATAATCAAACACTGACTAAAAATATATATAAACTGTCCTAATATACTAACAATAATAATAATTGCTACTATTAAATATTATTAGGTCTAGGGGTACATACAATGGTGGGTATTTCAGTGGGAAACGTGAATTTCTATGAAAGTTAAGATTAGTAATGTAGTTAACTATCAATTATGGCATAATGAATACAATTTGTTGTGGTTTGGCTTTGAAATAAATACAATATTCAAACAATTATGTACCTATGTACAATAATTTATTTAAATTATATATATATATATATATATAATATATATATATATATATATATATATATATATATATATATATATATATATATATATATATATATAAATATATGTATATATTTAAATTTATATATATATATATATATATATATATATATATATATATATATATATATATATATATATATATTGAGAATACAAGATATTCTTCAAATGATTTAAACTGGGCAGGTCAGGCTAAACGTAGAATGTGGAAGAGACAATGACAGCGTTCTATTCTCTCTGCCTACCCCTGCGATGAACTCCCTCCTCAGAAGCGGCGTTATAGTAGGCTAGCTAGATATTAGAGCTGATATTGAACTGTGTAAATAATGCTCTTAGATTCTTGTATTCTCAACATTTGTATCACAAGATTCTCTAAAACTCTTGTATTCTCTACATTTGTACAACAAGATGCACTAAGACATTTGTTTTCTCAACATTTGTACCATAAGATGCCCTAAGTTTTTTTGTATTCTCAACATTTGTGCCACAATATGCTCTAAGACAGTATTTCTCCAAGTGGCCGTTCTAGAAGACTTTTACAGGACATAAGAAGCCCAAAGAGACGGATAGAAGTGGTAAAAAGTAAAATATATATACTTTCATTCCTTCCCTCTTTCTATGATGGGACATTCTGGCGATTTTATTTTTCCCTTTGAAATGTTTAAAATATTTTTAATAGAAATTTGACAGGGGAGCGCCAGACTAAAAAAGTTTGGGAACCTGTGCTCTAAGACTTTGGTATTCTCAACATTTGTACCATAAGATGGTCTAAGAGTATTCTAACATAAGTGTATAAACTAGATTCAGAAATATCAGGTATGATAAATCGTCAGCCGGTGCAACATTAGCATTGAATATCTCTGCTCCAGTTGACAAATCGGTCGCAGTCCGAACGCGAGTCATGAGAAAATACAGTATCGAACAGATTAATTGAAACGAAGTTTTTTTTTCGTATTTTCAACGACCTCTAAAAAAATGTTTTGGTGGTGTTCCTCGTATTATGGACCAGGGCTGCTTCTTTCAGTGATTGAGATGATGAATAGCAAGAAGTATCACCCAATTCTACTGGAAAACATACTACCAGAGATACAAATACGAAGGTGAGATGGTAATGGAATATTTCAGCAGGATTTAACCCCCTGCCACAAATCCAAAAAAAAATATGAAAATTTTCACACAAAAACAATGAACTGTGTTTGACTGGTCAAAAATTTTGTCAGACGTAAACCTTATTGAAAATCTATCGGCAATCTGTAAGAATCGGCTCTCCAAAATTGATTGCACTACGGTGAAAAAGCTCATTTTATCCATAACTCAGGTATGGTTTCGAGATGAAAAAATGGCATCCACGTGCCAAAACCTTAAATAGATGCCAAGACGAGTAAAAGCTTTGATTGAGCCCAAATGAGATCGTATTTAATATTAATTTGTGATATAACTAATAAACAAAAGATTTTACACTTTTCAACTTTTTACGAAAATACAACAAAAAGTTTTGTTTCAATTAATCTGTTCGATACTGTATCTATGGATTGTTGATATGACGTACGCACTAGTTGATGGCCACACTATTAGTACTTACCGGAGTGATTCACTTGCCACAAAGAACATTAATGCGGACACTTAACTCCGACTACGGAAGGTGCTGAGTACGCTCTTGGTCAGCGAATGGCAACACATCCATATGCAGTGTGGAAATTTCTTGAATACAAGTGTCGGTTTTTAGTCCCGTGGTTAGTGTGGCGGACTTTTGAGTCAGGGTTTCTGGGTTCGAGCCCACTCTACCAAAATTAGATACCTATCTTTCCAAATTTTTTAAAATTTGATATCTATAAGCCGCTCAGGCTCACAGAAATATTATGGAATTGAAGTATTTTTGTAAATAATAATAACACAAATATTTCTTATTTCATTTATTTAAAAAAATTAATAAAAGAACACTTTAAAGTAAATTTTTCACTACTATTTTATTTGACGTTACCGACGTTATCAAACTGCTGGGAGGCTAGACAAAATTATGTAATATACACAACAAGGTAGGTGTTGAAAACCATGATTTTATATACATTGTCTGATGACTGACCATTTTCTATAAATGTCTTTGCACTGTTCTTATATGTCTGCTGTGATGGTCGGGGTTGTGAAGTCGTCTGTGTACCGGCTAACGTCGGGTCGGAATCGGATCTAGCTGACTAACTGAACTGAACTGAACTAAGTAATTACTTATCCCTTTCACTGCCTACACCGGGGTACTTCTGGAAAATTTGGTGGTGGATTTACAAACTTGCATTTATTTAGATTGGCATTGACAGGGATATTGAAAGCTTCTAAACGTAAATTCACAGTAAAATCGGGATACAATTTTATTTCAGATTTTTAATAAATCTCGCTATTTAGTTAAAAAAAATGCTTTGCAAGAGAAGATCAGGAAGCCTATTTTCTTCTGTATCATATCTGGAAATGAGGTGGGACAGCTTTCAATATATATTTCTGATTAAATTAATTTAAGTGTGTTATGATAATAACCACATTTTTGATATGGTTAGACTTTAAAGCAGAATTTATGTTAATCAAATAATGGAAATAGTGATTTGCAGTTATAATTAAATAATATACGGACGAATCTGGAACCGTTGGTTGACAACTTCTTATACCGCATACTCGTATGGGAGAATTCGGTATTCTCTGTTCATTTTGTCAGAAAAATTATACAAAACCATGGTTTTCAACCCCTAAATTGTTGTTATGTTCCATCACGCCGCTTCTCCACAGGGGTAGGCAGAGAGAATAGAACGCCACACCACTCTGTCTTTGCAAACATTCTTCGTTTCTTCCACGTTCATGCATCTCCTCATACATACCCGCCGATTGTTTCGACTCCTGCCCCTAACCTGACCGTTTTCAAGTATTTGGCATATCTGATCGTGCCAAGTTTTTCTCGGTCTTCCACTGCTCTTTTTTCCAATTACATTCGCCTCATAAATTTCTTTTACCATTCTTTCCTCACTCATTCATTCTACATGTCCAAACCATCTCAACACACACCTTATATTTGTCCAAAATATTCTATTTGTCCGAAACTATTCGTAACAATATAATAAATACTCAAGTCGTAAAGTATTTTGTTTGTAATTTAATCATATCTCGCCACAGAGTGAATGCCGAAACAATAAATAACATATCCATACGCTATTTCGATGCGTTGACAGATTTTTTTTCATACTACGATTGCATTATCTCAAACCTTTCCAAATATTTCTCCTTGTGTGTAAAAATGTCACAAACAAACGGGTCCGTGTGTAAACACGCGTTGCCAAATCCGAGTGACCTTTTGTCGAGTATCCTTGACACTCCATAACTTTCACTGGCACCCACGTTTTGTGATCTCTGCCGTCTGAAATTGAGGACAGATTAAGGTTTTTCCTCGCCGATTCAATTAAACCGAGATCTTGTTTAGGCAGAGACGCCAAATCTGGTTTGATGGGAAAAATGCCTTAGAAGAATAGCCATTTTAGGATGAAATCGAGAACATGACACCGATTCACTCACAAGATCGGATGGCTGCATCAATACAACAGTAAACAGTAGTAGGTACAAAATTTTTTTTCTTGAATGTTTTTCGCGGATACTTTGTGACACATTTCATAAACGTTATAAAATAAAACAACTTTGTTTTAACCACTTTTTATTGGTACATTTTTTCCAACCAGTTTCAACAAGAAGCTTGTCATCATCAGGGTTTATGTACTAATTCTAAAACATTGAAATACTCATAGTTAGGTAATAGATAATTACCCTTCCCTTACGATACCAAAAACTTACACGCACTCCTTACACTATATGAAAATGTGATTTGAAAAACGGGAAAAAAACTATCAGTACATATGAGTTCAAAAAATTGATTTAAGTTGGATTAAGGAAAGTTTTATTTAGCAGATACCCTTTTATTTGTATACAAGATCCAAACTCTCGGATTATATATTCTTCTTCACCTATGTTGATATGTTAAAAAACTATCGGATTGGTGTTTTTACGTCTGCGAACTGCTGGCAACGGGATTCAATAATTATGTACATATATTTAAGAGCATAACAAAGGGATTGGTACATAAAATTCATATAAAAACATTAAATACGACCTTCTTCTCTGACTTTGAAATGAGGCCGGTGCAGAAGGTAAAAATACCCTTCCCGTCCTTAAGCATCAATCGACCGAACGTGTAGAAATACCTTTCCCGTCCTTAGTGTGTTAAAATATAAAGATATCTATCTCCCAAGTGGAGAAAATCCAGATTTGCGAACAAGTATTTAGACACACTTAAAAAGTAAAGAATTACATAGGTCAAATTATTGTAAAATTTAAATCGTAAATATGTATATTATTTTTTGACATCTCATCAAAGATGAAGAAGAATATGGAAGTCTGTGCATTTACGGGGCTTACGACCGTCATAGGCTGGTTTAAGTGATCACTTTACACACGTGTAACATTCACCAATTCTACCCATTATTGACAACCACACTACTCAAATTCTTGGAAGTTCTATATATATGAACCAATTTAGAAACCTTGTTGATGAATCACTAGAACTTCACTAGAGACATCTATTGGTGAGATGTAAAGAAGCTTTTTATTAAGCAGAAACTCTTATATTAGTATGTGAGATCCAAATCCTGGATTATAATCACACACATGAGAAACGCCAGAAAATACCATTTTCATTTTTATTATTAAGGACACACTCAAAATGTTGTACGTAAATATGTATATGATGAAATAAATCAATATATTAATCTTGACTTGTAAATTAGATAGTTTATAAGATGATTACGCATAAGAAACGCATATCAAGAATGAAAAAATCATGCATGGTAAGAAAACGTGTTTTTCATTACGAAAACAGACAAGACGACATAAATCAATGGTGATTTACCGTAAAATTAACGTTAGATCAATTTATAACGGTCTATTTTTTGTAGATCATAAATCCGACAGCCGCTGGAGCCCTGGATGTGACCTAGAACTAAATAAATATTATATTCGATGGCATTACTCTCATCTCGATGTGATTCATTCCGCAACTTAAATTTAACGGTCGGCCATATTTTTATTTCCCACCCTGACCTATTATAATACGTTTGTCGTGTTTTTTATTGCGAACTTGCGTTGATAAACTTGGGAATATTTTTAAAACTAGCCTAGTCCGTTTACGTTTCATTCGTGCAAACCCTCATTCGCACCCGATGGTGCATAGGGCACTGCATCGTATAAACGCAGTGTTATCTTGATCGTTAACACGTGAAGGAAAGGTGGTAAGCCCAGGGTAATATTTGAGCTTAGAGAGTTTTTTTTTTCATTCTAATATTTGTTTATAATTTGATCAGATTTCAAAGAATTTGAGTAGTGTGGCTGTCAATAATGGGTAGAATTGGTGAATGTTACACGTGTGTAAAGTGATCACTTAAACCAGCCTATGACGGTCGTCAGCCCCGTATGCCCAGACTTTCATATTCTTCTTCATCTTTGATGAGATGTCAAAAAAAAATTAATAACTAGCTAAATACTTTTATGTTTGATTCGTTTATTCTTTCAACCCCTCATTTGCACCCGATGGTGCATTGGGCACTGCATCGTATAAACGCAATGTTTTCTTGATCGTTTACACATGAAGGAAAGATGGTAAGCGCTGGGTGATATTTCGAGTTCAGGGAGTTCGATTCCCAGGGGGGTTTCCAATAAATATAAGTGTTTTTTTTTACTTTAATATTTGTGTTTAGATAAGAGTATCAATTCAATTCAAACCCTTATCCGCACCCCAATGGTGCATAGGGCACTGCATTATATAAACACCGTGTTATCTTGATCGTTAACACGAAGGAAATGTGATCAGCCCTCCGCTCAGGTACCAGTCCAGGGTAATATTGAATAAATATAAATCAATCAAATAAAATAAGTAAAAACTAACTAAACATCAAGCTACTTTCTACATAGGTAAGCAGAGAGAATAGGGTGCCACACCAATATGCATTTAGAAACAATCTTCGCCTATTCCACATTCATGCAACTCCTCATAATTCCAACTCCTGACCTAACCACGCCTAAGTATTAGAAATACTTGATCATACCAAGTTTTCCTCAATCTTCCTCTGCTTCTATTACTAACCACATTCGCCTGATAATTTTGTTTTTGCTGTTCTGTCTTCGCTCATTCGATTCATATTCGCAAACCATCTCAACACACCTTTCTTTATTTTTTAGATAATGCTTATCTCAGCCTTGCATTCTTTCCTGATACCACCATTCGAACATCTATCATAATAGATATGTTTTTTTTTAAATATGCAAGGAAAAATATTTTAATTTTTTAACTTTTCTTTTCAAAACCATATAATTATTACGAAGAAAATCTCATTTTTTTCAATACAAAAGCAGTGTTCTAACAAAAAATTCATTACGTAAAATGTCTGGATTTCGAGAAAATTAAGTTACGACTTAACGAATACCGGGTCTTTCATTTTAACACTTTTATTTTAATTTTACTTCTTATAATATGTATTGTATTCTTGCCCTTTCCTATGACCAATAATAAACATTACATTACATTAACAAAAATAGTTACATTAATAAAAATAAAGCCAAATAAACAATTCCACATTTATATTATAATAACTATTAAAAACATTCAGAGATACAAAAAGGGTATGGTATGAAAAAATAGATTTTGAAGGAGGGAGAAGGAAAGTAGAGGAATTAATGAGGGTGTTTTTTTTTCTAGGTAAGAAGATTAAAAATAATAATATATTTATAAATATACATACATACATATACATACACATACATACATATACATTATATAAACAGAAAAAAAATGTAAATATATTGTATAACCACACACAGGCCATGCCCTCGTGGCTCTTTTTTTGTATTTATATACAATTCTACCCATTATATATATATATATATATATATATATATATATATATATATATATATATATATATATATATATTTATATATATATATATATATATATATATATATATATATATATATATATATATATATATATATATATATATATATATATATATATATATATATATATATATGTATATATATATATATATATATATAAAATATATATATATATATATATATATATATATATATATATATATATATATATATATATATATATATATATATATATATATATAAATATATATATATATATATATATATATATATATATATATATAAAATATATATATATATATATATATATATATATATATATATATATATATATATATATATATATATATATTGTATTTGTGTATATATTATGTTGTTAAATGCAAAAGAAATAAAAAAAAATAAAAAAAGTAAAATGATAGAAACAAGTCTCACTGTATAAAATACATATTTTGTTGCTGTTGTTGAAAAATTGCATATAAACGTTATTTATCCTATTCTTAGGGGTATGTAACACGCTCACCTAGTCGCTAACATCTTGACTTACTCGACTAAATGCATTATTCAAAACAGGTTAGGTGAAGAAACTGATAAACGAAATTAATTTTCGTTCTTGCTTACGTCACCATTGTATGTAACTTGTGACGTAAGGTGAGGTGAACTCATAAACTACATAATATTTCAGCTAAGATGAAGATGAATCGTAAGTATAGTGGCTTATTATATATAATAATAGTGGCTTATTATCTTTTTGCCCGCATAAATAAATATATTTTTTTAATGAGGGCATAAAATGTGCCAATATTTCAAGCGGATGTTTGACCTTATTCGATTCTCACAGTCCTTATATTTTACTTTTTACAACATTTTGAGTGTGTCCAAATACTTGTTCACAAATCTGGATTCTCTCCAATTAGGAGTTATTTTATATTATTTTTAACATCTCAAAATTAATGAAGAATAATATTTTAGTATTATTTTTTGACATCTCATCAAAGATGAAGAAAAATATGGAAGGCTGGGCATTTACGGGGCTGACGACCATCATAGGCTGGTTTATGTGATCACTTTACACACGTGTATCATTCACCAATTCTACCCATTATTGACAACCACACTACTCAAATTCTTGGAAGTTCTATATGTATGAACCAATTTTGAATCATTGTTCTCGAATCACTAGAACTTCACTAGAGACGGTGAGATAAAAATAAGCTTTTTGTTGAGCAGAAACTCTTATATAAGCATGTTTTTTTTTATTATTTATAATAATATTAATAATATTTTTAGAATGGAAGTCTGGGCATTAGTCAATAGTATTAATCAGTCTTGAAAAAGAAGCGGTTAGCTTCCAAACTGGTTGACATTATAACTAAGTTATAATAAAATATTTACAGTGATTTTAAAACAAAGATATATTTGAATGATAAATGTTTCATTTCAAGTTAGGTCACCACTTATTTTATTTTATTTAAATTTAGAACAATTTAAATTTAGATTATAAAGAATAGAGAAAGATAAAAGATGGATTTAAAAACAATGTGGACAGTATGCGCTCTCATTACCGCGTCGGGGCGGGCGCCGACGCGACGTCCGGCGTCGAGTGTTCTGGTGCCAAAACCAAACATATTAGAGATCCTTATCGGATTTATTTGCAGCCGAATAGCATTTACACGTGTGTTATGTGTTATGTGTTCGTACTGTTTGGCATCGTATAAATAATAGGTACGAAATATCTTACTGCAGGTGTCTCGATTTGAGATGAAACATCTATCTTTATATAACTAACTAGCCATCACGCTGCTTCCCCGCAGGGGTAGGCAGAGAGAATCGAACGCCACACCACTCTGTCTTTGCAAACATTCTTTGCCTCTTCTACATTCATGCATCTCCTCATACATACCCGACGATTATTACAACTCCTGACCCGGCCGCTTTCAAGTATTTGACATACCTGAATGTGCCAAGTTTTCCTCGGTCGTCCTCTGCTTCTTTTTCCAACTGTATTCCCCAATTCGACGTAGAAAACCAAAATGGACGCCTTACAAATTCGACGTTAAATAAATCAAATTGGACGTGTTACAAAACAAATTGGACGCTATAATGTAACTGACTAACTTACCATCACGAAGATTGTCCTGACGAAGAGACGGGTACGTTTCGAAACCGGTAGACATAAAAATCTCGGTAAGTGGTTATATACTAATATTATTAACATTTTTTAAAAATAAATAAGTTAATATTATTAGATTACATTTAGTTTACATTTAGACCTGAAGATGGAAGCTTAGCATCCGAAACTAGTCGTCATAAAATAAACTTAAGTGGTAAAAAAAACAAGTGTCTTCTTTAATAATAACATATGATTACATATTTATTTATACGAGTTTATAATAGATTTGAATACAGGACGCGCGTAGGTATAGAAATTCTCGTGAATTTGCGTCATTTTCGGCACTATTTGGTTGTAATGGTCGCCTGTTTTACAAGAGACAATGAATATTATAATTATTCTTTTGACTATCACGAACCTAGAGATTCTAAGAAGATGCCGATGATTGGATCAGTGGTCCTCAACCTTTTTATCGCCGCAAACCGGTCAAGAATTGATTATTTTACCGTGTATTGTTCATATTTTAAATTGTTTCGATTTCGTTATTATAATTCATTAGTCCGCCGCCGTAGTGTAATGGTCTGCGTCCGTATTGGAGGTCCCAGGTTCGATTCCCAGTGTATCTTGAAGATTTTTTTCACTCTAATATTTATTTAATATTACCCTGGACTGGTACCTGAAGCGTAAAATAAATAAATAAAAATAATTATTTTAAAAGAATATAGTCATTGTATCAAACCGTCGATTGACTGCAAGAAGGCACTAAGTGGAAATACAGTCGTAGTTGAATTATTTGAAGGAGTCTAATAAATATGCCTCCGTAGTGTAATGGTTAGCACGTAGGCTACCGTTCAGAAGGTCCCGGATTTGATTCCCAGGAGGGTCAAATAAATATAAGTGATTTTTCAGTCTAATATTTCACTCAATATTACCATAGACATAACAATAATTACCCTGGACTGGTACCTGAAGCAGAGGGCTGATCACCTTTCTTTCATGTGTTAACGATCAAGATAACACATATGTGTTTATATGATGCGGTGCCGTATGCATCACTGGGGGCGGATGAGGGCTTAAAGAATTTTTAAAAGAATTTTAATTCAATTGGGATTCCACTTATGGGTTAGAGACCAGAGCAGACACAGAGAGAACCAAATCTCTTCTAAGAACTTCAGAAATGAGGACATTGAGGTGCATAACCGGAAACACGTTAAGAGACCGAATGAGGAACACGGAAATTGGGAAAATGTGAAATACGGAGGATATAGTCAGATGGGGAAGACAGCGAAGACGATTCTGTTTTTCATTTTTTATATTATACTTCCAAGATTAAAATCCTTCGGGATTTTTTTCAGGGCAATATTAAGCTAGTAAGATATCAAAAAGTCAATGATCACGTTTTTGGAAAAAAAATGCACTTGGTCACTTTCTCCTGTATGACTACAATATATATATATTGTATTTAAAAATAAATGATTGTCAGTTGGTATGCAGGACTAATGGTAAAGCAACAATGATTATCGCTGTTCTCTTGTTGGAAAATCAAATAAGACACTCGCATTTTCTTTTATTGATGTCTCGAAGGAAGTTTTTATGGCTTAATACCTGTCCACGACTCGCGCGTTGGGAATCGCTGATTTAGATATTAGAACCGGACGAAGGAAGACCTGTTACTCACCTGAAGACGTCATACTGTTGAATATTTTGAAGCGGTACCTACCTCCTTCAAAACGATAAATAATAAATTGTAAATTATTCACCACCTGTAACGGACATTGGTAGACTTAATTATATAATTCTACATAGTTTAAGTCTATCGTGTAAATTTTCTATTTTATTTTTATAAACTATAATAATCTTAATCTTAACACAAGTTCCTTAGATATATTAATTTTAAACTAAATATACCCATTGTTGAGTTAGATTATAATTGCATAATGAAGCGGCTTAAATTGATAAATCTAAGTGATAGAATGGAAATCACTGATCTGGTTCTGTTATATAAAATTATTAACAATTTTTTGGACAGCCCTGATCTCCTAAACCAAATAAAGCTTGGCGTGCGCCAAAGAGGTACTAGGCAAAAATCTGTATTCGCAGTATTTGTACATAATGCAAACTATCCATGTTCTCTCCGATTCCGCGGCTTCACATGTTAGCCAATGCTTTTGGAAGTATAGATTTATTTAATATATTGTTATCCTCCTTGAAATCTGTACTTTCTAAGCATTTCTTCTCCATGTTATAATGGATAAATTTAAACGTTGTGTTTCACTCTCTCTTACTGCTCGCCGATAGTGTTTGAAGGAGACGTGTATTTACTAGTGCTTACTACTTGTTATTTTACTTTTTTAATTATGATTTTATGTTATAAGACTATTTGTTACAAGACTTTTTGTTTCTCTATTAGTGTATTTTTTTGTATTAGATACTCTATATATGTATTATATGTATTACTTTAAAGGCTTCAGCCGTTCAATAAATAACTAAATAAATCTACATTTTCAATGAACTCCCAAAATGTCAATAGTGCGGTCATAAAGCACTTATACAAAAAGTATAGCTAAAACTTTTAATTAACTTGTAGTAATCATTATTATGTATCATTATTATGTAATGAAAGGTGGCATGTATCACTCAATTTTGGGTGCTTTGCCAATTAAAAAAAATAAATCTACAGTATGGAATTCGTGTATGTAATTAGACACGGAAACAAAATATTTTTTATAGCTATTTTTTTAGAATTTTAGAAAGGCTTCATAAGAGACTTATTTGTATTTGAGAGAGCATAATATAGGATTGAAATATTTTTATTATAATGTAACATGGCAATATTGATGTCAAGGAGTGGGGAACGATGTCAGCCAATTAATGCCCGCCAGGTTGCCTGGAGCACGTGTACTAGAAAACAACCGTTGGCAACCCGCACTTCTTCCCTGGATCGAGACCAATGAAGATCATGCATAAATTGTATTGCGCTGGTGTTGTGAAATAAACCTTGTGATACAAATCTTAAGTATTTTTACTAACAAACAGCGACGGCTGTTACAATAAAATATAAATTTTTTAAATGATAATAAATTACATGTACAGGTAAAATAAGATGTTTATCTTTGTTACAATGTAACGAAATATTGCAATAAAAAAAAAATTATAATCATATTAGAAATAAATATATTTTACATTCGTGAACGGAAATCTGGGTATAATGGTTATTCTTTACATCGTTTGCAAACGTAACAAAACATTTTTCTCCTACAACCGCTATGGTAGCATTTTGATCAAGAAAGTCTTGAAGTAATTTACTGTTAACAAATTTGTAAGATAAGTAGGTACTTTTTTTGATAATTTGGCAACACTTAACTTAGCTTTTTTTAAGACCTCATATTGCTCACTCGTTTCAACAACGTCAAATATCAAAAAACTTGATTTTTTAGCAGATCGTTTTTAAAGTTTAAAAATAAAATAAAATGTATTAAAAACAAATATCAAGCCACTTATTGAACTTTTTACTGTGCAACTGATCTTTTTAGGTAAAACTTGAATGTTTTTTCTCCATTTGAAAAATATTCAGTATATTTTAAAAAATACTTATTACAATTTTCTTCAAAATGCAAAAATAACACTTTCTGCCCAGTGGCGGGTAAATATTAAGTTTAAAATATGCCGCTTTTTCTGGGATATAGTACATTTTCTGGGCATTTCGAAAACATGCACAACTGAAAATGACGTTGTTGAAAGGAGTGAGCGATATGACGGCTTTATAAAAGAGGATTAACAATATCACTGCCACAACATCAATGGGATATTGAAAGCTTTGAAATGTAAATTCACAGTAAAATCGGGATACAATTTTGTTTCACATTTTCTCTAAATTTCGTTACTTAGTTCATAAAACGAAAACAAACAAAAAAAGGTTTGTTTTGCAAGAGAAGGTCTGTCGGGAAGCCTAGATGCTTCTGTACCAGATCTGGGAATGCGGTGGGACAGCTTTCAATGCCACAACATCAAGTTTGTGTCAAATAAAAATGGCAACTTGTGAAAGGGATCTGTAATAAAATGTCGATGAATAGTGATTGAGTGAGATATCTGAACATTTCTGCAAATGCCTTGGCACTATTCCGTGTCTATCTGTTGTGCTGGTCGGGGTAATGGAGGCGTCTGTGTACCGGCCAACGTCGGGTTGAAATCGGATCTAGCTGACTGACTAACTACTATTTCTTTCACCAGGGGCACTTCTAGAAACTTGGTGGTGGTTTTACAAACTTGTATTTATTTAGATTAGCAGTGACAGGGACATTGAAAGCTATTAATAGTAAATACACAGTAAAACGGGATACAATTTTGTTTCTTTCACAAATTCTCTATTATTTTCAACTAGTTCATAAAATAAAATTGCTTAGCAAGAGAGGTCTGTCAGGAAGTCAAGATGCTTCTAAATGTGAGAGCTTTCAATGCCACAACATCACTTCACGACGACACACTGTACATTGCTCTAAGCCAGACCTGACCAACTATTGCACCCCGGGCCGCATCGTGACCTAAAATTTTCCAAAGAACCGCATACAGACAGTAATAATTAAAAAAAAAATATCGCTCACTCCTTTCAACAACGACAAAAATAAAATAAAATGATTTTTCAGGAGAACGTTTTTAAAGTTTAAAAATATAATACAATGTATTAAAAATAAATATCAAGCCACTTTTTGAACTTTTTACTGTGCAACAGATCTTTTAAGGTAAAACCTGAATGTTTTTTCTCCATTTGAAAAATATTTAGTATTTTTGAAAAAATAATTAAACACTACCTTTTCTTCAAAATGCAATAACAACACTTTCTGCCCTGTAGCGGGTAAATATTAATTAAAAAATATGCCTCTTTTGCTGGGATACAGTACATTTTCTGGGCATTCCGAAAACATGCACAGCTGAAAATTGACGATTTTTTATTTATGACGTTCTTGAAAGGAGTGAGCGTTATATACTTTGATTTTTTTTAAAGTATTATGAATAATTTGAATGCAGAGGTAATCAGAAAGTACAATCAGGGTAATTGTGAAAAAGAAACATTATTACGACCAGATGTGCGAACAAAATACACATTGAACCAACAAAAAATGTATCTGTATAGTAATTAACTGATGGCACTTCGTAAGTAATAAAAACATTATAAGTAATAATAAAAAATAATGTATTTAATAAATAAGTAACATTTGTAATCAAAGCAAAAGAAAACATTTGTACAACATTTTGAGTGTTGGACACACCATGGCCATGTCGTCGGACCATATTTTCGGGGTATTTTATTATATTCTTAATATTTACAATATTTTGAGTGTGTCCAAATACTTGTTCACAAAATCTGGATTATCTCCAATTACAGGAGTTATTATCATAGGATTTTATTGACATCCATATTCTTCATCATCTTTGATGAGATGTCAAAAAAAAGTAATAAACAATGTTATCTTATTTATTGTTTCGGCATTAACTTTGTGGTAAGACATGTAACAATGATTAAAGAAAACACTTCGTTTTTTACCACTTGAGTTTTATTATAGACTACATGTTTCAGAAGTTTAACTTCCATCATTCAGGTCTGTATAAAACTATAGTTATTATACAGACCTGAATGATGGAAGTTTAACTTCTGAAACATGTAGTCTATAATTTTGATTATCACTCAAGTGGTAAAAAACGAAGTGTTTTCTTTAATCATTGTAACATTGTTATCAATTATCACAATCATATTATCAATAAGAACACATAAATCAAACAATATTACCAATTTTATTTTCAATATAACCAATTTATCAATGGCCACTCAGTGCGAGATTTGAGTACATTTTCATCAGAATATATGCATTTCATTTTACAGAGACTCCATTTGTTTTAAAAACTTAAATGTGATTTATAATTAATTCTGAAGGACTTGATATTTTTTTTTAATATTTGTCATACATGACCGTGGGCCGTACGTTAGGGAGCCGCGGGCCGCAGGTTGGCCACCCTTGCTATAAGTATAAATAATGTAACAACTCGTAAATAATGCATACAAAATGGCTTTATCAGAAAATGCAAAATCCTAATAAATCTCAATGGCTGACCTGAATGTCTGGGTATATCTAGAGCAGTCATTTAAATTCCATTCGGTATCACTTCAAACATTCCATAGATAAATTATTATTCCAACTGACATTTAGTCCTGGTGCATACCTACACACACAATTAAGCCATTTCCCACGTTTTTTTCAATTACAATTATGTATGTTTTATCTATGGATCTTTGTCAGGCGCGAGGAATATCTAATTTAACATACTCAACCTATAAAGGATTGTATTAGACTCGTTTTGTGTTTATAACAGCCGATATAATAAATATTTTCATTCATCATTTTCTTTTGGAAAATTCGCCTTAAAAAAAGGTAATTTCGTAAGTTGGCAATGAAAGACGTCACAGAAACGATGGAGTTATTTTAATGTTGGTGTCATTGCTAAATTATTGGCGGCTCTATTTGTTGATGTCTATGGTTTGGTTTGGCTATTAGTTTGGTATGGCCGTACATGTACGGCCCTACCAAACTTTCCTCAATGGAGTATGGCGGACATGTACGGCCGCGCTTGTAACTAAAGCCCGGTGAATTTTTTTAAATCCAAAATGGCACATGTACTGCCATCTGTGATTGAATTTAAACAACATAATCACTAATCAAATCATGTTCACTGCTATAAATATTTTTATTTTATTCAAGAAAACATGTTGCTTGTAGCACGGATTACGATATAAAATTATAAAAGTTTTTGAAAAATACCAAAGAAAACTCACTCCCAAAATACTGTTTTTTTCCGCAGAAAATCACTCCCGGACCGCTTAAGTGTGTCCAAATATATATTGCTGTAAACATTTTACATTGTGTATGTATTTATCCAGTCAGCCAATTACTACTGACGTGATATATTTGTATGTAGAGCAGTGGTTCTGAACCTTTTTGAAGTCAGGGAGCACTTTTCATCATAAGGGAAATTTGCAGAATGATTAAAAAAACCAAAACTTAAGATTCTAAAAACATACTAAGATAACTTTTATTAAAAATAAAACGATTATTTTACTACACAAGTTAAAAATTACATTCTCCAATGAAAGTACTCGAATGAAAGTTTTTGCAACAAAAATTATTTAATGTGACACCTGAGATTGTCAGCTTTTACAAATTTCAGCGATAGATCTAATATTTGATATTGCAACTCTCATTTCTTCAACTAAATTGCTAAGCCTTTCGCGTTTCTTCATTTTAATATTGGTTAATGACGAGAAACCTAGCTCACACATATTTAAGTTTGAAAACTGTAGTAAAATTATCAGTGCCCATGTGTAGAGAGCTGGGTATTAGAGAGTGTGTAATTCATCTAGAGTTATTTCTGAGAACTTTATTTTAAGAGTCTTCTTTTCCGTCTTATTCCTCATTGCTGAGGGTTGTGACTTTTGTGGAAGCAATGACTCTTCTCCAGTTATCCCTTGACTGCACTGCACGTAGCGCTTCAACCACTGAGGTGCCTGCTGCTGTAGTAATTTGATTGGTCCATCATGTGTGGGATCTTCCTCTCCCTCTCTTCTCTTCCAGGCTACCGATCACAACTAGTCATTCCAGGTTATCCTCGTTACCACGCGCAACGTGTCCAAAGAACTGGAGAATCCGTCGGGTATAAACATTGGCCAGAGTCAAGCCATCCAAGCGTAGTTCCTGGTGATTGGTGCCTCTAGCTGTCCATTTTTAGAGTAGAATCCGTTTATAGAGAATCCGTTTATATAGAATTGTTCTTCTTCTTGATATTTGCATCTCAAATTATAAATATTTGCACTTGCAACAAGCACCAGTGCTCCGTGGAGCGCCAGTTAAGAACCACTGATGTAGAGGGATCAATTGCAACTGTCTACTACAATCCTGTTAGTAGCGGATACAATAAAGCCACAACTTGATTACTTAATTGGGCCACTGAAGTTTGAACAGGGGACACAATTATTCTTCCTTTTGACGATGTCACTCAAAACAATTCAATTTGGTCCTGTAATTATTCTTGTTTAAGGCCTTACTCGCAAACATAGAACTCAGTAATCAGTCTGTTCATGCCCAATTATCTCCTTACATTTCAATAACTCTTTTCTTCTCAAAACCATATGTTTATTTCAAAGAATTTTTTATTTTTTATTACAAAAACGGTGTTTTAAGAATACATCAATTACGTAAAATGTTACCTGGATTTAGAGAAAATTATGTTCCGACTTAATGAATACCAGGCCTTAATCTAAACATTAATTGAACTATGCATTGTTTGCCTCCGTAGCGTAATGGTCAGCATGCTCGGCTACCGTTCTGGAGGTCCCGGGTTCGATTCCCAGAGGGGTCAAATAAATATAAGTGATTTTTTCACTCTAATATTTATTCAATATTACCCTGGACTGGTACCTGAAGCGGAGGGCTTTTCAACTTTCCTTCTTGTGTTAACGATCAAGATAACACTGCGTTTATATAATGCAGTGCCCTATGCACCATTGGGGTGCGGATAAGGGTTTGAATGAATGCATTGACTAAAAATTTTACGGGTCATGGAGCATTTGAAGAATACCTATTCCATTTAATCATTTCATTTCTAACTCCATACTTTTTAATAACTGTTTTCTCTTGAAAACCATATGTTTATTTTGAAGAATAACTTATTTTTTCAATACAAAAACGGTATCTAAACTAAAAAATTCAATTACCTACTTCAAATGTTACCTGGGTTTAAAGAAAATTAAGTTGCGATTTATCGTACGTCAGGCCTTAATATTTTACTATTGTTGGCATATAGCAGCAGTCGGTAAACGGATCTACTGATTAAACGATGCATATAAAAGGAAGGGGGTCGGGTTAGGAGTCAAAATAATCGGCGGGTATGTATGAGGAGATGCAAGACCGTTTGCAAAAATAGAGTAGTGTGGTGGTCTATTCTCTCTGTCTACCACTGAGGGTAAACGGCATGATGGTAAGTTGGTTAGTTAGTTATATAGGAAGAAGAAGAATCTTGAGATCGGATTTGTACTTGGTGAAGACCAAATACCACATATATAAGTGCCTGCATCTCTCTTATTGTCTTATACGGCTGTGAGACATGGCACCTCACAAGGGCCCAGAGTAGCCGTATATACTAAGCTTAGAGAATACACGTCTTGCATTTTAGACGTGCGGTGGTTTAACTTCAATGAGGAATGTGGAAATACGGCTTAGGATGCAGCAACCCATGGTCACAACTGTCGCCAAGAAAAGGCAATTCAGTTGGCTGGGCCATGTACAGTCTGTTCACAGTTATTTTACCTCTTCTGCCAAATAAATAATTAAAAAAAAAAGACTAGAGGTAAAATTACTGTGAACAGACTGTATCTACTTGCCTCCCGAGAGCAGCCATCAAGCTTGCTTCTCCTCAACAAGGCATCAAGATCCAGTCGCTAAAGAAATGAAACACTTTCTTACTTACTTCAGCCTTGTATCAAAAGAAAAACCAATATTGAAGAAAAACCACGCTCTTGGACTTCCACAGTTCTCTGTTGAACGCGACTCTCTTCCAGTGTAGGCCCGTCACTTTCCTAATGTCATCGGACCATCTTGTCTGGGGCCTACCCACGCTTCTGAGTCCTGTTCTAGGCCTCCAGTCAAGAACCTTCTTCGTCCATCTATTATCAAACACATTTCTTTGTGGTTGTTTTCATGACCTGCTCAGTTTCACTTTTGTTCCGTGGTTCTTTGAGCAACATCTTTTGCCTTGGTCTTTTCCCTTATCCAAACATTTATTTCTCAGTCCCTAAGTGATATGTTTAAAATCCTTCTCTCCATCGCTCTTTGTGTTACCCGGAGTTTATACAAATATGTTCTATGATATATATAACATATATTTATTTTTTGACATCTCATGAAAGATGAAGAAGAATATGGAGGAGAATATGGCTGACGACCGTCATGCTGGTTTAAGTGATCACTTTACACACATGTAACATTCACCAATTCTACCCATTATTGACAACCACACTACTCAAATTCTTGGAAGTTCTATATATATGAACCAATTTAGAAACATTGTTCTTAATTCACTAGAACTCCAATATTCTTCTTCATCTTTGATGAGATGTCAAAAAATAATATGAAAATTAACTCCTATAGTTGGAGATAATCCAAATTTGTGAACAAGTATTTGGATACACTCAAAATGTTGTTTATTTATGTCAATGAAACACACTTTATGGATAATTTAACACTTTATTGCTTTCATACATTTACTAACATTTTATAAAGAGGCAGATAAAATTGCAAGGAAGTATCACATACAATTTGTAAATATAAATATACTTATCAAATCTATACAGGGGAAACAAACAAAACCTTAAAATACCAATTAATTATTATTGCTTCTCGAATTTAAAAATATACTTATGTACTAATAAATAAATACATTATAATAAAAATAAATTAATGTATGTATTCGTTTCTTCAAAACCTAAAGTAATCCACCAATTACTTACAAATTTTGACATACCATTGCATTCGAATACTCGCATGTTTTTAACATACACTTGTGACTGCTAAAAAAGGCTTTTTTCAACGCAATGGCAGCGCCATTAGTTGAACGTAACAGCAACACATGCAAAACTAAACATTCCTCTTGGTAGACAGTGTGCCTCTTGACAGTTTCTGTCATTATCATATTCAATATTAAGTGACAAGAGAGAATTTCACAAAAGAGAACTTTGCAAGAACTCACAAGGGAGAACTTTGCAAGAACTCATAAGGGAAAACTTTGCAAACACTTACAAGAGAAAACTTTGCAAGAACTCACAAAAGAGATCTTTGCAAGAATTCACAAAAGAGAACTCACTTGTCAAGTCGGAAGGTTAAAAACATAAAAATCATATCAAACTTATTGGATAAAATAAAGATATTGAATCACATCACATATATATTTAGATACATATAAATTATTAAAAAGATTGTTTCACATGTAAATACATATTTAAAAGCTGAGAGAGATATATGTATTTGGGAAATACAATTATTGTCAATATAATCAAGCACCCACAACTACTTCTAATACAGGGATATAAAAAGCTAGACTAAATATCATTATTAATATTATAAAGTCTCTAATTATAACACGGAACAATAAAATATAAATAAATGCTTATGCTCAAATTACATAGTATATTATTAAATATTTTAATTTATGTTTGATTTTTTTAAATACATATATTTTTTAAAAATAAGAGCTTTGATTTGTCTTTGGCGTTATAATATAAATGTTACAAAGTGCTGTTGAAATGAATAAAAAAGGAGTGTACATAGCAAATGCGTCCAGTCTAGCAGATTGGCGTTAATATGAACACTGCAGACGGGTATTTTTTACACCTGCGGACCACTGGCGACAGGAATTTGATAGTTATGTACGTATAGTTAAGACCTTAACAAAGAGATTAGTATATAATATTAATCTAAAAACATTGGAAAATTCCTTCTTTTTTTCTGCGTTTGAAATGAGGCCGGCGCAGAAGGTAAAAATACCCTTCCCGTCTTTAAGCATCAATCAACCGAACGGATAGAAATACCTTTCCTGTGTATATACTCTAAAATTTTTGGTAAATTTGGTCATTGACTGAATTCAAATTGTGAAATGTCAACTCGATTTAACAAAAAATAGTTGTGGGATATTAATTATTGGTCTCTAATGCAGTGACAATAGATTCAGACAAAATGCAACACTTTCATTTTTAGTCATTTCAAATTCTCTTTGTATACATTATATACAGTGATGTGCTGCTAAAATTTTGGCGACTGGCTGGCACTTTGGTGTATGCTACAGATGCATCAAATATTTAGTAATTATTTGTATTCGTAATAGTTTTATGTTTGGTATTCGGCATACCATTCGGTTGAAATACCAAATATCAAATTACGAGTAACATGATTCATAATCACAATAAACATATTCTACACTATTCCAGCACATGTCACTCGCATACCTATATCCATTATAGTTATGGGAACAAAATAGTACACTAAACTGCCACAAGGTTTTATTTTATCGTATTAAATCAAGTAATTATTGTGACCGTGTAAAAATACCATACTACAAATAAGATGGTAAAAAACAATCCATATTTTAACATACTAAGGACAGGAAAGGTATTTCTAACCGTTCGGTCGATTGATGCTTAAGGACGGGAAGGGTATTTTTACCTCCTGCGCCAGCCTCATTTCGACGTTTGAAAAGAAGGTATTATTTAATGTTTTCATATGAATATTATGTATATATCTCTTACAATGATTAAAGAAAACACTTGTTTTTTACCACTTGAGTTTTATTATAGACTACATGTTTCAGAAGTTAAACTTCCATCATTCAGGTCTGTATAATAACTAAAATATAAAATATAAAATTGTTCTATAAATAAGGAGGGGAAAGTAAGGGGAAGGGGTTAGTCAAGGGGCGAAGTTTGAAAACAAAGGAAAAATGGAAAGCAAAGGTGAAGAATTTTGGAACAATATATTATTTAATAAATTATTATTAGAATTTAGGTTTTTTTGGATTTCCTTATTTATAGAACAATTTTATATTTTAGTTATTATACAGACCTGAATGATGGAAGTTTAACTTCTGAAACATGTAGTCTATAATAAAACTCAAGTGGTAAAAAACAAGTGTTATCTTTAATCATTGTACCATCTTACCACAAAGTTAATGCCGAAACAATAAATAAAATATCAATCTCTTTGTTAAGGTCTTAACTATATGTACACAATTATCAAATTCAGTAGCCAGCGCTCCGCAGGCGCAAAAAATACACGTCCTTAGTGTGTTTTAACAATCACCTCTCCGAACCCAAATTATTTTAGCAACCAATAGCAGCACATCACTGATTATACATTATGAGAACCTATCACGGAAACTATTTATAATATATATCGTCAATTATTGCTTTTTTTATTGATTGTAACATTACATCCGCCTCCGTAGTGTAATGGTCAGCACGCTCGGCTACCGTTCTGGAGGTCCCGGGTTCGATTCCAAGGGGGGTAAAATAAATATTAGTGATTTTTTCACTGTAATATTTATTCTATATTACCCTGGACTGGTACCTGAAGCGGAGGGCTGATCACCTTTCCTTCATGTGTAAACGATCAAGATAACACTGCGTTAATATGACACAGTGCCCTATGCACCATTGGGGTGCGGATAAGGGCTTTATTATTATTATTAACATTACAATGATTAAAGAAAACACTTGTTTTTTACCACTTGAGTTTTATTATAGACTACATGTTTCAGAAGTTAAACTTCCATCATTCAGGTCTGTATAATAACTAAAATATAAAATTTAAAATTGTTCTATTAATAAGGAGAGGGGAAAGTAAGGGGAAGGGGTTAGTCAAGGGGCGGAGTTTGAAAACAAAGGAAAAATGGAAAGCAAAGGTGAAGAATTTTGAAAAATAGTATTTCAAAAAAATATTATTTTATTGTTTCAAAATTCTGTAAAATAGTATTTCAAAAAAATATTAATTTATTGTTTCAAAATTCTTCACCTTTGCTTTCCATTTTTCTTTTGTTTTCAAACTCCGCCCCTTGACCAACCCCTTCCCCTTACTTTCCCTTCTCCTTATTTATAGAACAATTTTATATTTTATATTTTAGTTATTATACAGACCTGAATGATGGAAGTTTAACTTCTGAAACATGTAGTCTATAATAAAACTCAAGTGGTAAAAAACAAGTGTTTTCTTTAATCATTGTAACATGTCTTACCACTAAGTTAATGCCGAAACAATAAATAAAGATTGTAACATTCATATCTATGCTTGAAAGCTTGGGATATGACCCAACACTTAGACATAAATGAGTGTAAAATTACAAGATAATTAGAATGCATCTAATACAAATCTACTGCATGAATCTGATGACTGGTGATATCCATCCAAAATGTATCAACCATTCGCATGAATTTGGACAAGCAAATATATTTTTTTAAATAACAGTGAAAAAATTTAATTTTAATTTGTAAACGTGTTATTGTAACTATATAAATTTTATATAAAAACAGCCGTCAGTAATTTGCACTTTTAAATAAATAAAAGACTATGTTATCCTCGTAAATGTGAGAACTGGACAATTATTGGTGCATTTAATTACTACTTTTTGTTTAAAGTCAGGTTTCCATGTAACTTCTCATCCTCATTCTCTCTTGGATTCTAAATTCCTCCCTGTTATGTTAGTGATAAGGTCGCCATATTGCAGGATATGTCCTTAAATCTTCCCTCTACTATTTTTGTTTTCTTTTATTCTACCACTCCATGCTAAAGATTAGGAATTACTTGTTCTTAAGCCAGGATTCTTCTAATTTTTCTTCTTTAGCTAGGACTGTGTCCTGTTGTTCTCAGAGTCCGTTCCCGGGAGGTGGATGACCAGCTGTTTTTCCACCATTTACGTGGTCTTCCTGGGGGTCTGGCTCTTATGTATTCATTTGCTTTTCTCTGACATATTTGTCCGCCTCCGTAGTGTAATGGTCAGCACGCTCGGCTACCGTACTGGAGGTCCCGAGTTTGATTCCCAAGGAGGGTCAAATAAATATAAGTGATTTTTTCACTCTAATATTTATTCAATATTACCCTGGACTGGTATCTGAAGCGGAGGGCTTTGAACCTTTCCTTCATGTTAATGATCAAGATAACACTGCGTTTATATGATGCAGTGCCCTATGCACCATTGAGGTGCGGATAAGGGTTTGAATGAAAAATGAAATGACATATAGCTGGAAACAACTCCTCAATCATTCTCCTGTCCACTCGTGTATATTATGCCAGGAGATTCGATTTCTTCCGACACCACTTCTTGCAATGGAGGCATCACTCTATTACTACATTGCATTTCTCTCCCATCATAAAATATCAAAGTATATTTTCCAGTCTCCAATAAAACTAAACACCATAGATTCATTTTCTCAAACACAGACTATGCACATATCACTACTAAACAAAGTACAAAAATGCAATTGTTACATATACAATTATAAACATTTCTAATTTCACTACATAAATGTATATTTTTATTTATTAAAAGGAGAACTCTATATTTTTATGAATATAAAATTCCTTACCACTTTGAACTTTCAGCATATATGGATTTCAACGTGGTAAGGGACTTTGTTACGCAGCAGTATATCATTATGAATAATTTAATATTTAATTTAGGAAGTCACAACACTCACATAAGAAAATTGCAAATTTAAAATAAAATAGATTATTTAATTTTTGAAATATAACTTTGTTCTAAAATCATTATAGTGATTTTAAAACAAAGGTAAATTTTAATTATAAAAGGGAAAATCACAAAGTTATTGCTTCATATATAAATTATAGATAATTTAAAATTATAATGTAATAATTAAATCATATCGCTCACTCCTTTCAAGAACGTCATAAATAAAAAAACTTGATTTTTCAGGAGAGCGCTTTTAAAGTAAAATATAATACAATGTATTAAAAATAAATATCAAGCCACTTATTGAACTTTTTACTGCGTAACAGATCTTTTTAGGTAAAACCTGAAGGTTTTTTCTCCATTGGAAAAATATTTAGTATGTTTAAAAAAATAATTAAACAATACCTTTTCTTCAAAATGCAAAAACAACACTTTCTGCCCTGTAGCGGGTAAATGTTAAGTAAAAAATATGCCACTTTTGCTGGGATATAGTACATTTTCTGGGCATTCCAAAAACATGCACAACTGAAAATTGACAATTTTTGATTTATGACGTTCTTGAAAGGAGTGAGCGATATATAATACATAGCTACAATTTGGTTTATCTTTGATACAATAGAATACAGAAATGTCGTTATCTGGGTTGTGAGATTTAGGAAAAAAGAGTGGCATTTTTATTTCATGACTCATTTTCACATTATTATTTGTTAGTCCGACAATATTTATTGGATCTGTTCAAATCAAGTCAAATAAGGATAAAAGACAATCAAAATAAAAATACATTTTTGGCATCTCAATATAGATAATGGTTGTAAGCCCTGTCATTACCCAGAACTCCATATTCTTCCTCATCTATGTTGAGATATCAGTGATATCTTAACACATTGTTTGCGAGAAACGCTTACAAGCGTCTACTACATACTGTTGGTAGAAAGCGGGAGACACTTATAAGCGTTCTATTTTACATGATAGAGCGTGAGAGATGCCATAAATCATTGTACATATTGGAATTGGGTTTGCTGTTACTTGTGATTAGTATACTGAGGGTCGGGCGGCAGACTGTCCGAGTATAATTAGGGGTTGTTGAAAAACTGCCCGATGACGATGTGTTAATTGTTAACAGCATGAAGGTATTTACATCCTTCCAAACGATGTTATAACATACAATGTTGAATGCATGTCACAGTAGATTTTTAATAAAAAGTAGTATGTACCTAGTAAAACTGAGATGTTATATATATTTTTTGATTTAATAATATAACCCAGAAAAATTCTATCAGCAAAATCAGACATTTAACCTTATGTATACAAGTTTACTTATCGAGATATCTCTTCATCTGCTTATTTTGGTGCTGCATGGAGTACTGGGCATTGTCGGCCTTCATCAGTAAAGAATCCAGTTTATCGACCTGCGAGGCGACATGCTGATTGATGTCCTTACTAAGCGCGGTCCTCTGGTTCTCTCTCATGGTATCTAGATCATCAAGAGCGTGGTTGATGGAGCTCTGCGCCTTAGATGGAGTCGAATGTGGACTGTCGGTGGGGATGTAGCTCGGATCCGTGGAGTAGGACATATTGTCCTTAGAGCCCCCGAGCTTGTTGCGGAGAAGGTCCGTCAGGCTGCCGCAGACACCCTGGAAACCCGGAAATAGTTTATTTTTAACTGCAACAGCTAAAGGCGCGTTGCAGGAGCCTAGGTGAGAACCTATCCGACATCGGATCCGTGATAGTTCATAAGGAACTGTCACGAGAGGTGGTATCATACATGATAAAAATAGTGAAGGACATTGATAAAATAAAACAAGCTAGGATGCAAAATGCCGAACCCTCTTCTAGCGGAACGGAAGATCTGCTTATGACAGTTAACAGTCCGCCTTCTCCTAAGGAGTTTTACGTGGTTTCCTCCCAGCAATGAGCAAATGCTGAGAAGTTCCCGATTAGCCCACACTAGATTATCCCTAATGTTCCCAACACAGATTCAAATAAAACATATTGAATTAGTTAGAAGAAACAAAAATCCACTAAATGATCTATACACCTTGTTCATAATAAACAAGGTAAATAATATATGCATTTACCTTTTTTTTTTTTAAACTGCAACATTTTGAGTGTTCAAATACTTCACAAATCTGGGTTGTCTCCGCTATCAACCACTATCATAAATAAAACCCAAGGACCCAACATTCATCAAACGGATCATAACTGGAGATGAAACATGGATTTATGAGTATGACACGCAATCCAGACACCAAGCGAGTGAATAACGTGCATCGAATGAGCCGCAACCAAAAAAAAACACGTCGTTTTCAGTTGAAAAAAAAGGTGATGCTCACAGTTTTCATGGATTACAAAGGTGTTGTGTATCATGAATTCCTTCTACAAATCCAGACCGTCAACAAGGAGTATTATTTGGGTGTTATGAGACATTTGCGTGAAGAAATTTGCCAAAAAAGACCGATTTTTTGGGCAAACAACTCGTGGATCTTGCACCATGATAACGCACTGTCGGACAATACCTACGTTATCCGTGACCATTTGGCTAAAAACGGAAGGAATACCATCCAACAACCACCAAATTCACCTGATTTGGCTCCCTGCGCCTTTTTCTATTCGGTCGACTCAAGAAATCGCTCCGCAAAATGCGTTACATACAGCACCCGAGATGAGATCATGGAAAAATCGAAGATGGCTCTGATGGCCATACCGCAAACTGATTAAAAAAATGTTTCGAGGATTGGATCAAGCGCTGGCATAAGTGCGTTGCAGTCGATGGGGAGTACTTTGAAGGGGACAATATGGATTTTGATGAATAATCTTGTATTTTTAATTTTTTAACAAATTCTGGGAATTTTTTTATAAATCATTTATAAACAAAGATTTGGACCAAAAAAAAATTGTGGTAATTTTATAATTACCAAACAAGTTTTGGAAAAAATAAATATGCAATCTAAAAAATGAGAGATTACCTTTAGTCTATTCAGCCTTCTTTGAGTTCCAGACAAAATAGTATTTAACTCAGTTAGGCCCCCTGACACCTTATTTAAATCATCATTTTGTAATGAGATATCCTAGAACAAAGAAAAAAAACAATAAAATTATTACTGTAAATTGGTTTTATTTTATTTATTTATTTAATTTTTTTGTACAGAAAATAATATGTACATTGGGGGACTTATTGCTAAAAAGCAATATCTTCCAACCCACCAAAAACAGACTAGTGATATTGGTCAAAACGTTTGATACCTAAAATAGCTGTTTGCAATCAGAGGGTAGATAGTACTTGAACATTTAAAAAAAACATAAATTACAAAATTAATACTGTATTAGTTATGTAACTACTTTATATTTTATTAAATATTTAAGTAAATTACAAATTGATGATAATAAGGAAGGCATTGAACAACAAACTAGACAAAAATATCGAAATCTTTTAGTACATAACCATGATACACGATTTACACATAACAAAGGTTTGATAGTCCCAGGAATTAACAATTAATATGGGAATCGAACACTGCAATATATCGTTCCGAATATTTTTAATTTGTTGCCGACGGATGTTAGAGGTCAAAATAAAATATGGAAAAAGAAAAAATAAAGGAATGGGTCAAGAGTTAATTCTATGAAAATTGTAAAAAAGTTTATATGCTAAATTTTTTCTCTTTTTTGTGTGTATATTAGGTTAAAATGGTTAAAAACAATGAAAAATGTATTCAAAAAGAGCTCCACCAAGGTGGCTTGGTGTGTCTGCATTTTTTTAAAGAATATGTTTAAAATTGTGATTTAAATAAATGTATACAATTTATGTTTTAAAAAAAAGGAAAAAGGGAGATTAGGTTTTATTAATCATCATTGAATTTTTGAAAGCCTCCTTTGTTTAAGAGTGATTTTGGCTCTAACAAACAAAATACATTGTAATTACAATAAATAAATGATATAAGAGGAGATAGAGACAGGAGAAAAAAAAACTGCAAATTAGGACAATATAAAATAAACTATTCAATCTGCATTGATTAAATCATATTAAAATGTGGACAGTAAAAATTATAAATTGTGCTGTAAATTGTTATTTGTTATGAAGTGTGTGATGAAAAATAAATAAACAAAATAAAAAAAATAATTAATTTACTTAAAATTTTAATTTTAAAATGTCAATTTACGTAAAAATCACGGTGCGTTATTTATCAAAAAAATTCTGTACTGTAAATACATTATATTAATAAATTATAAAACTGCTTTTAATGTAAGAAATAAAATACTGTACCTCGAATTGTGCGGCCTCAATTTTCTCTTGTTCTATCAAAGCAGCGGGTTGGATCCTCACAAAGTCATCTTTGTTCGGTTTTTCTAATCCCAGCAACTCAGCCCGCATGCAAGCATGCTCGTAAGTCCCTTCAGCCATTTTATATTGCTAATTATTAAAATAAGACACAACTCTTATTTGAACTATCAACTTGGAAAGACGATCCGTCCCCGAATGTCAACGATCCCCCGCCTCGAATGTCAACGAATGTCTTGTCAGAAATATTGATTACATTCAAATTGGTGATAATGTTCCCGGAAATCGTTATTTAGAACGTGATATCCAGCTGAAACAAAAATCTTAGATATCGATTTGATCAATTTCATCTCCGTGATATCCAATAAGTCCGCTAAAAGTGTTTAAAGTAGATTTTAATTAATAATACATTCCATTCATTTCAAAGTACGCGGGTTTCTTTTCTGTCAGTAGGAATTCGTTAAGTATGTATGGATGTTGCCAGATGTTCAATTTAGAGCCAAGCAATCTGATACCCTCTTTGAAAATATATAACCCTTTTAAAAATAGGTACACATTTTATTTTCTCATCCAAAATATCTAAGCGTTAGCTATTTTACTAGATAATCGTAAATTTTCGGTTTCCACAGTTCGAATACATAAACTTTTATTTCAAATTCTCATTCTGCATTCGATATAGATATAAATGCTATGTAAACTTTTCCTGACATAAAGCGAATACACCCTCTTCAAAAATCGTTTCCCAATAAAAATTACTCAACGCTATAGTTATTCACAAATATTATCGTTTTGATTTTGAGGCCATTTTAATGGCACCTTTTAAATCATTTTAGGACTGACATAATATTATTGTTAGAACTTTCCTGGTGTAAAGGCCCTAAAGTTCATAAAAACTCTCCACTTACAGCCATAGTCACATGAATAAGCACACTCTTGTAGTATAATCTTTGCTGTAAATCCTGTAAACGACGAGTGGCTACAATAAATAAATTTTGAAATCAGTACCTATCTAGTTTTGATCGCTTATTTGTTGGCAATCAGTGATGTAGCCGCTCATTTTTTGTGATGACAAATGAAATTTGATTTCATCCGATTTTATTTTATATTAGTATTTCAGTTTTCATTTGAATTGGATTTCGTGCGATTGATTTTGCTTCGTAAAATCTAACGTGTGATTGCGTTTGCTTTTCAATTTATCGCTTTATAAAACATTACACTGTGATGTTTATTTATGCTGCCTGATATTCTCGATCTTTGAATGTTTGTTTGAGCTGGGTGAGCGCGCAAGTTTTGCTCTCTTTGACTGTGTTTGTGTGGCGCTCGTAATCGAAATTTTTAATTTATCTCGGTTTTTGCTGATCGCTACCTGCCATGGCTGCAGGTAAGAATGTACAAAAATCTTTATTTTACATGTATACAAGCAAAGGTATTTTAATTTGCTATAAATAAATCCGTTCGAATGTTTAAAATCAGCTTGTCATTCTTATCGTAACCTATTTTTGTTCTGTCAACGGCATATCATCTGTTTTCGTAACGGGATTTTATCGCAGTTTGCCGTTATTTAAAAAAACTTAAATTAGGTCACAAGACCTGGTTTTGTTTTATTTAATGTTTAATATAAACAAACCTTAAGCCATCATTAATCAAACTAATCAAAAGACAATTTCGGTTATCAAATTTTATTGTTGCTTATTTTCAAAAAAATTGTCTAGAAAAAAAACTACCTACATTAACGTTTTAGAAAAATATCATAATTAACATATAATTAATTTCAATATAACTTGCCATTTGTTTTTATGAACTGAAATTTTATTATTTTTATTTTTTAAAAATTGCTCTATCAAAAATGATTACCTGCAAAAATTCTTATGAGTATCACGTTATCTATGAAAAAAATCATCGTATTTTATAACATAACGCTCACTCCTTTCAAGAACGTCATAAATCAAAAATCGTCAATTATCAGTTGTGCGTGTTTTCGGAATGCCCAAAAAATGTACTATATCCCAGCAAAAGCGGCATATTTTTAACATAATATTTACCCGCTGCAGGGCAGATAGTGTTGTTTTTGTATTTTGAAGAAAAGGTATTGTTTTATTATTTATATTAATGTACTAAATATTTTTCTAATGGAGAAAAAACCTTCAGGTTATACCTTAAAAGATCTGTTGCACAGTAAAAAGTTCAATAAGTGGCTTGATATTTATTTTTAATACATTGTATTATATTTTTAAACTTTAAAAACGTTCTCCTGAAAAATCAAGTTTTTTGATTTATGACGTTCTTGAAAGGAGTGAGCGATAAGCCAAAGTAAACTATCATCTGAGTTTATTTCACTTTTTATTTTTTAATAATGAACCAATATAAATTATGAGAGTATTTTGAAAAATATATTTCTGACTTGTAAATTTTCGAGATATGTCAGTTTGCGATGATTGTGCAAATTTAAAGCCCTTCCTTCATGTTTTTAATTTACAATAATATAGTATCCTAGTGTTTAAAATTAATAATGATACTAGCCTGACACCTCCTGCAGATACTGTACTCCTGATCAGAGATCAAAAATTGTAAATTCATTGGTCATCTTAATCTATGCATAATACACTCATTCTACCGGTTTACATATCCATATGTGTTTTGTCCATCTCCGTAGTGCAATGGTCAGCTCGGCTACCGTTCTGGAGGTCCCGGGTTCGATTCCCAGGGGGGGTCAAATGAATATAAGTGATTTTTCACTCTAATATTTATTCAATATTACCCTGGACTGGTACCTGAAGCGAAGGGCTGATCAAGATAATGTGTTTGTATAATGCAGTGCCCTATGCACCATTGGGGTGCGGAAAAGGGTTTGAAAAGTTATGTGTTTATTGGTTAGATCCCAAAAGGAAGGTTAAATTATTATGATTAACTAACCATAACGTTGCTTCCACAAGGGAAGGCAGAGAGAATGGAATGCAACACCAATCTGTCTAAGCAAACAATCTTCGCCTTTTCCACATTCATGCATCTTCTCATACATTCCTGCTGATTATTCCGACTCCTAACCTGACCGCTTTCAATTATTTGAGATCATGCCAAGTTTTCCTCGGTCTTCCTCTAATAAAAAATTTATAAAAATAATTTTAAAAATCATAATTTTTTTAAATATTATTATTTTCAGTTGGTCTCTTTATTTGTAATGTATTTTTCACTTCTACCTTCCTTTTCCTTACTATCCTACCTGCAGACAAACCTTTAAAATAAAGAATTTGCAGGTTTTTAAAAAAAAAAGATAAATGTATGACAAGTCATGAGCCCTCGAAATACCTTGACCTCCATTTTCTTCTTCATCTATGTTGAGAAAAAAATTACTTATATTTATTTATTTATGTGATTATTTTGACCCCGCTAGTGATCGAATCTGGGAATTCAAATGTCCTAACTGCTGCACTACAGAGACAGACAAAATGGTCTTTTATGAATTACCCAAAATTATTTTAAACTTACAACATTTTGAGTGTGTCCAAATACTTGTTCACGAAATCTGGATTATCTCCAATTACAGGAGTTATTTTCATATCATTTTTTGACATCTCATCAAAGATGAAGAAGAATATGGAAGTCAGCCCCGTAAATGCCCAGACTTCCATATTCTTCTTCATCTTTGATGAGATGTCAAAATATGAAATATTTTAAATTTATTTTATTATTGACATTTAACTTTTTTTTTAGTTCCGCTATCACTAGAGAAGCTCTCGCAGCTGAAGAAGGAGTTTGAACAGGATCCGAAGAACATCCTCGCGCAAAATATCTGCTCCCGCGTAGATCCTTTCGAAGTCTGTCTCAACAGGAAAACTGTTGAGAACATCCAACATGTCTACACACATAAGGTAACTTTACTTTACTTTGTACTCTCACCCGTTTGGCTTTTGACCAACACATTTGTGCCAATGAGATATGTACTGCTCCGATAAACCATTTCATGAACTAGTTTAGGGTAGACTTTACTTATCTTTGTACTCTCACCTGTTTGGCTTTTGACCAACACATTTGTGCGGGTGCTAACGAGATGTGTACTGCTCCGATAAACCATTTCATGAACTAGCTTAGGGTAGACTTTACTTATCTTTGTACTCTCACCTGTTTGGCTTTTGACCAACACATTTGTGCGGGTGCTAACGAGATGTGTACTGCTCCGATAAACCATTTCATGAACTAGCTTAGGGTATGTTAAAATATATATGGTTGTTGACATTTCTTGCTACATTCAATATTTTAAAATGTATTCATATGTAATGTGATATTTTTTTATTTATTTTAAATTCTTTTGCATTATACAAACATGACAAATTCAAATATGAAAAAATATGAATAAAATATAAATAAAAAAAAGATCCCACTAATATATAAATATATATAAAATAAAACCCATTCGGGGATCCAAAATAAATGATCTGAGAGGGTACTTTATGGAAAGATATATATGTAGTGTTTAGTCATATTTTCTTATTTTGTTTTTACCTTATGTTATATTTTCTCATTTGTTTATTTTAAATATGTTTCTTACCTTGTGTTTTCTCATTTATTTCTTTTAAATATGCTTCTTGTGCCTATTTATTTTACCTGTTTATTGTTTTTATATTTTGCCATGTATTAGTATTAGTTTTGGTTGTTTAAAAAAAATCTTTTTTGTTGCTTTATTATTTGTGTTCCAGTCTTGTTAACCTTAATCCCATGTCCCAAAATGAGAAATAGAAATTACCCATCGGGAATATTATATGTATATATGATTTATGTATGTAATATGTTTTGAAATAAAAAAAATAAAAAACTTGAGTAGGCATTATAGTTATATTAGGAAATCCCAATAAAACTTTTTCATTCTTGCCGAGATATCTTTCAAAAGTTGATTTGATCTCCCGAATCGTTTTGTAGGTGGAAACTGAAGGAAAGCCGACTACGAATCAGAAAAGCAGCGGCAGGTGTTGGATCTTCTCGGCCCTCAATGTCATCAGACTGCCCTTCATGAAGCAGCTCAACATCGAGGAGTTTGAATTCTCGCAGGGGTATGTATGCCCTATTCATTCATCCTATTTCGCTTTATTATTATTTTATTTTATTTACGGCTAATGCCTTTCTTCTTCTTCTTTCTGTGCCACTTCTAACGAAGATCGGCGATCATCATGGCTATCTTCAATTTTGATGCTGCAGCTCGGAACAGAGATTTGGTGCTTCTGCCAAACCATTGCCGTAGGTTTTTCAGCCATGATGTCCTTGGGCGTCCTTGAGTTCTTCGCCCCTCAATCTTTCCTTGTATGATTATGTGGAGAAGAGGATATTTTTAATTTCTCATGACGTGTCCGAAGTACATCAGCTTTCTCTGCTTGATGGTTGGTTGGGCCTGTGCCTTTAACAATATTAATAAAAATACTTACAATAACAATAAAGAATACATTTTTAATTAACGTTTTACTTAGTAAATACCATTATTTTTTAAAATCTACTGTGACACGTGTTTCGATGCATTTTGCATCCTTTTGTGTCATACGGTGTTTGAAAATGATGCTGAATGCATTGAAACACGTCGGCTGTCCAAACTTAAAACACAGTGAGGGATAATTTTTTTGTAGTACGTTTTTTTGCATTTTTGGACTAAGTAGAATCTACTCAGTCCAAAAATGCAAAAGAAAGCCTACTACAAAAAAATGTCCCTTACTGTGTTTTGAGTTTGGACAGCCGACGTGTCACAGTAGATTTTAAGAAATATTGGTATTTACTAAGTAAAACTTGGTATTTACTAATTAAAAATGGATAGATTTTACCACCACAAAGTGACTGCCGAATCAATTAATGAAAATGAAGCATACACTGATAAAAATTATCACTATCAGCGAGCAGCGAGAGAGAGAAACACAACATTTAAATTTATCCATTATAACATGGAGAAGAAATGCTGAGAAAAAACAGACTTCTAGGTGGATAACGATATATGGCTATGCTAATATAAATATTCAAGTCAAATAACATTTTACCACACCCGATGGTGCTTAAGGCACTGCAGCAAATTGATGCAATGTTGATTTGATAATTTTTTATATATGAAGCCAAGGTGATGAGTTCTGCGCTTCAGGTACTAGTCCAGGGTAATACAGTATCTACTCAATGAATTAGGGCCACCCATTATTTTTTTGAATACTCTGAAATCTTTTGGATTATTACATTTATTTTACATAAATACTTTAAGTTTTTTATTGACATCTAATATCATGTATATTACCTTCAATAATATGTAAAATATACCTGGATTATTTAAGCGTTTACAAAATTTTAAACCCTTTTTCTGAGAAAGGTCCCTAATTAGCACAGGTAGACAGATAGTTGAAAGTTCAAAAAAAAGCCCTATCTCATTTATTAGTGAAGTTTCTTGAGTTCTGATTGTTGTTTTGTTCAGAGAGGTTATATAGTTATCGTGTCTTGTGAAAAAAACTTAATTTTTAATTTTAGTTCATAAAGTATAATTTTTTTTTGTAAACACAAGTGTTTTTTTTGAAAAGGACAAAATGGGAAAAAGTAAAGACATTTCTGAGGAAAAAAAGTCTAGCGTTATAGTGCTACTGAAATTAGGAATACTATCTAATAGAGAAATTTCAAAAAAAGAAAACGTTTCTCGTCAAACAGTGGACAAAATTTCAAAATCAATAAAAAATCAGTCACCCGCCACCAGCAATCAGCGAAAGAACTGTCGTAAGATTAGAAAAACAACACCGAGGACTGATCAAAAAATCGTTCAAAGTGCCTTAGAAAACCGAAGTGCATCAGCAAAAACATTAAAAATAAAATTGGAAGAAGAGGGTATAAATATATCGGTATCAACACTGAGGCGACGTCTTTACGAAGTAAATCTGAAATGCAGGCGCCCTGTAAAAGTACCAAAATTGACACCACGAATGAAAGCGGATCGATTAAAATGGGCCAGGCTACATCGAAATTACTCGGTAGATGATTGGAAAAAGGTATTTATTTAAATTGAATTTTCAACATATCATTTTAGTCAATAAACTTATATATTTGAATTAAACTTAAATTTTCATTATTTTTCAGGTCATCTTTAGTGATGAGTGCCGGTTAGAAGCCGTGACAGAGAGCCGTCGATTCGTCAGGAGAACACCAATGGAACGTTACAATGAGGCCTGTGTGGTTAAAGTTATCAAACACCCCCCTGCAACAATGATATGGTCATGTATTATTAACAATTTACCTGGGCCGTTGTTTTTCGTGGAAGGAACAATGAACCAAAATTCCTATAAGCAGGTCCTCGAACGAATTTTATTGCCCTTCTACCATACACTCGACCCAACAGAAGGTCCATACACCTTCATGCAGGATGGGGCACCTTGCCACCGGGCTAAATCAATAATAAAAATTTTGTCTAACAAAAATCTGCCTTTGCTCCCCTGGCCTGGAAATTCTCCGGACCTTAATCCTATAGAAAACGTATGGAGCATGTTAAAAAATAAGGTATACTCATTCCCAAATCCGACAGTAGACTGTCTAAAAAAAAAATTCAAAAAATTAGGTCAGAAGACGAAGAAATAAAAAACACGATAAAACAGTGCATTTTAAGTATGCCAAAAAGAATTGAGGCAGTTATTTCTGCCAAAGGTGGAAATAATAAATACTAACTATATTTATATGAAAATATATGCATAATTTAAGCGTAATAAAGTGTTCTTGTGTAAATAAAATTCAATGTTGTTTTATTCAAGGTTTTCTCTGAGTTATTCCTGTTTGAATTGAGAAATTGCGCGAAATTCTGCGTGGCCCTAATTCATTGAGTAGATACTGTACAGTAAAGCACCCTATAACGTTGAGATAAGTACCGCGTTATCATAGAGAACATTATAGAGGAGAGTACCGCGTTATCATAGAGAACATTATAGAGGATATTTTAAATTGTATTAATATAATAATGACTCATTTCAATCATTTTTGCTGGTTGAAATGTAAAAACCAATTTAAAACTTTAATCCCTTATAACGTTCCCTCTAATAATGCAGTACCTATATCAACATTATGGGGGAGTTACTATATTAGTCCACCTCCATAGTGTAGTGGTTAGCGCGCTAGGCCACCATGCCCAATCCGCACCCAATGGTGCATAGGGCACTGCATCATATAGAAGCAGTGATATCTTGATCATTAAATACACGAAGGAAAGGTGATCAGCCTTCCGCTTCAGGTACCATTATATTAAATAAATAAATAAAGCAGGGTCATATTAAATAAATAAATAAACCAGGGTCATATTAAATAAATATTAGACTGAAAAATTACTAATATTTATTTTGACTCTCTTAGGAATCGAACCTGGGACCTCCAGCATGGTAGCCTAGCGCGCTAACCACTACACTATGGAGGCGGACAAGGAATAGTTATCCATTTTACTTATCTTTCTATTATATATTATCATACTTATATAGTACTCTTATCTTAATCATAGTAATGTTGAAAAACATCCACCGTGTAAAGAATAATACCTTGCATTTTATCAGATAACTATTGTAAATGGCATTTGAAGGTGATTTGAAAATGCATACATCGTATAGTGTTATATTCTATTTCTGTCTAGTTAATTAATTAAACCATATCCGCTCCCTAGGTGGAGCATATGGAGTCCACAAACTGTTTCCAGGCTGTTCTGTCGGCTGCCAGCTCCCTTGCATCCTCCCAAGTCAGATCCGCATCCCTAAGTTCTGAGGAGAACTGCCGACGAATTGTCAGCAGTGGTCGTCCCGGGCGGCGCGAACCTGATGCCTTGTAAAAGAGGCAAGCTTGATTAAGACTCTCAGGAGGCATGCGGAGTACATGGCCAAGCCAACTGAATCGCCTTTTCTTGACGACAGTTGTGACCAAGATTTGCTGCGTCCTACGCCTTATCTCTTCATTCCTCACAAAGTCAAACCACCGCACGTCTAAAATTCTACGCAAACACCTATTCTCAAAGCTTAGTACACGGTTTCTGTCTAGTTTAGTCTATCCATATTATTTTTACAGAAATAGTATGAAATTGAAGTATTTTTGTAAAAAATAAGAACACAAATAATTCGGTTTTTAAAAAAAAATAATACTTAGAACTTGCTCATGTCACTATATACAAAAACATCCTCGCTTTCATATCAGTTTATGCTACTCCATAAATCCCTTCTTGCAAGTTGCTTGTAAAATTGTTCGACAACATTCTTGATAAAACATGTGTTGAAATTGGTTTACAGATATCTGTTCTTCTGGGATAAAATAGAGAGGTGCCACTATTGGCTGAACAGCATTGTGGAAACGGCGCGGAGAGGGGAAGAAGTTGACGGAAGATTAGTCACATTTCTTTTACACGTGAGTTTCATCTTATTTAACCCCGTGATACACTTCCCTTAATGCATGGTAGTGATGCACGGAGTTGGCAAAAGAAGGTTGAAACGTGAAAGTAGACTGAATTTGGTCAAAATGTGACGAATTAAGACTAATGCTTTTGAACAAACAATGTTCGCAGACGGCGTATGAGTCGTATCGCGCCAACCGTATCGTTATATAATATTAACAACCCAACTGAACTCGCCAGTTGCCACTTGATACTTTTTTATTGGAATTTATTAAAAACTCTTCGATAACTGCCTAATTTTTTATTTATTTATATAAGGTTTAGTTTTTTAACTTAACCTGTCCGCCTCTGTGGTGTAATGGTTAGCGCAGGAGTTCCCAAAGTGTGCGCCGCGGCGCCCTGGCGCGCCGTAGAAAGTAAAGAGGGGCGCCGTGAGTTGATCCTCTATCATTATCCGAAACCACAAATATTTTGTTTTTTTTGTTCTCTGTTTCAATTCTGAATTCTTATAAATATAATAAAACTTAATTTCATATTGTGGATAGGCAGAGAGAATAGAACGCCACACCACTCTGTCTTTGCAAACATTCTTCGCCTCTTCTACATTCATGCATCTCCTCATACATACCCGACGATTATTACGACCCCTGACCCGGCCGCTTTCAAGTATTTGACCTACCTGATTGTGCCAAGTTTTCCTCGGTCTTCCTCTGCTTCTATTTCCAACTACATTTGCCTCATAAATTTGTTTAACCGTTCTTTCTTCACTCATACGTTCCACATGTCCAAACCATCTCATCACACCTTTCTTAATTTTATCGATAATGCTTATCTCAGCCTTACATTGACCTATTATTGTGTAAATAAAACCCAAACATATGGTTAATTTTTTAGGATCCCACATGCGATGGCGGTCAGTGGGACATGCTGGTAAACCTGATCAACAAGCACGGATTAATTCCCAAGAAATGTTTCCCCGAGTCATTCAGCTGCGAAGACAGCCACCACATGAATGCCATACTTAAATCCAAGGTATATTGATCGTCAATATTTCCAAACGCCCGCTTATAAAATGCAAAACAACGCTTACAGAAAGTATCTCATTGCAGTTGCGTCATTTTGCCAGGGATCTCAGGGATTTAGTTGCGGGCGGCGCCTCTGAATCCGACACCCAAGCTGTTATCGAAACGCAAATGACGGCCATCTTTAAAATTGTAGCCATTTGTCTCAGTAAGTTTTTTTTTCACTTTATAATTAAAATATAGCTTTATTAGTCTTCCCCATTGCTCTCTATGGAATGGAGGGATGGACACTCACACAGGCACTAGAAAACCGAATAGACGCATATGAAATGGATCTCTATCGCAAGATCCTGCGAGTTTCATGGCGTGATCGGGTCACCGACCTAGAGGTTCTCCGACGGATCATCACCAATAAAGAACTCCTACCAACCATCAAGCAGAGAAAGCTGATGTACTCGGATACGTCATGAGAAATGAAAAATATCGTCTTCTCCACCTAATCATATAAAGAAAGATTGAGGGGCGAAGAACTCAAGGACGCCGAAGGACATCATGGCTGAAAAACCTACGGCAATGGTTTGGCAGAAGCACCAAATCTCTGTTCCGAGCTGCAGCATCAAAATTGAAGATAGCCATGATGATCGCCGATCTTCGTTAGAAGTGGCACAGAAAGAAGAAGATAGCTTTCTTTTTAAAATCACTACAAATATTTTATTATAACTTAATTATAATGTCTACTCGAAGCTAACCGCTTCATTTTTCAGACTGATTTTACTCCTTAAATTACCATCAATTGAATTATTCACATCATTTATTGGGTGTGTTCAGATCCTTGTTCATAATTCTCTACTTAGGAGTACATTTTTACATTTCAACGGGGATGAAGAAGAATATGGAAGTCAGGGTAAAAAAAATTGAGTAGTGTCAATCTTGGGTAGAATGGTGAATGTTACACCACGTGTGTAACGTATGTAACAGAATGTTCACTTAACCAGTCTATGACAGTTTGTAAGCCCTGTAAATACTAAGATTTCTATATTCTTCTTCATCTGTGTTGAGATGTTAAAATCATATTTTTTATTGATTTGGCATTTACTTTGCGGAATAACATGATAATTTTAATATAAAAAATAAAACACTTATATGAGACCACTTTTTTTGAGTTTATTCAATGGACAAAGTGGCTAGTTTCAAGAAATACAGATATACGAGTATTCTCCTACCTTTATTAGTCGATTGAATCCTGCATTTTATTAATAGACTAAAGGCTGTCAAAATGCAATCTCTCAGACGAATGCTTGTCAAAACGATGTATGATAGTCTGTGATTTCTGATTTGTGATGATCTGTGATTTTTTTTAAATTAATTTATTTTATGAAAAAATTGTCAAATATGGTAAAAATTCATAATGTACTCTTATTTTTTTATTTCTTTCTCGTAGGCACTCCACCAGAAACCTTCACTTGGGAATACTATAATAAGAGCAAGGCGTACAACTCTATCGGACCAATCACTCCTCAGGAATTCTACGAAAAGCATGTCAAACCTCTGTTTAATGTTGATGATAAGGTTAGTTCATTTCAAATGTGTCGAGTGTGGCTGTTAAAATATTAAATTTTTCACGGTCATTTTGTGGTAAAATCTATCCATTTTTTATTTAAGTTTTACTTAGTAAATATTATTTATTTAAAAGATATATTTTTCGTATTAATTATACGAAATTAATTTTAATGCATTGAATTAAAACATGTGGCACAATGGATTTTAAGAAATAGTAGTATTTATTAAGTAAAGCTCAAATTAAAAATTAAATTTATCATTAATTTATTTTGTCTGCCTCCGTACTGTGATGCTCAGCGTGTAAAGTTACCATGCCAATATGAAATATAACTTTTTAACTCCCGTTTTAGCACATTACTTACAGTGCTATTAAATCCAAATACATATTAAATAAAAAAAATGTGCTGTGTTTGATAAATATTTGATTTGTTATTTAATTGATTTGACAACATCCACTTATTTTCACCTCCCTTTAAGCATTAATTCTTCTTCAAACCCCTATCCACACCCCAATGGTGCACAGGGCACTGCATCATATAAACACAGTGTTTCATGATCGTTAACACATGAAGGAAGGGTGATTAGCCCTCCGCTTCAGGTACCAGTCCAGGGTAATATTGAATAAATATTAGAGTAAAAAAAACACTTTAATTACTTAAGAAATGTGTATTTTGGTCATATAATAAAACTAATTGTATCTGATTAACTGGGCATTTGGATTACGCGTTTTCAGATTAGCGGGACTCTACTGTACTATTATATTTTATTCAAAAGTTGACAAGGCAAACTAATAATAGCTCTGTGCACACTTCTGTGGGTACACGGTTGGGAACCACTGATGTAGATCATGAAGATCCTTCCTCTCATGGCAGTTGGCAAAGGAGGTGTGGATAGATAGTGAGGGTTGTGTTGTTGCGCAGATCTGCCTGGTGACGGACCCGCGGGCGGCGCACCCATTCGGGCGGCTGTACACGGTGGACTGCCTGGGCAACGTGGTGGGCGGGCGGCGCACGCTGTACAACAACCAGGCGGTGGCGCGCCTGCGCGAGGCCGCCGCGCGCTCCATCCAGGCCGGCGAGGCCGTCTGGTTCGGCTGCGACGTCAACAAGCGCTTCGTGCCCAAGATGGGCGTCGAGGACATACGCATGTGAGTCATATCGCTTACTCCTTTCAAGAATGTCATAAATAAAAAATCGTCAATTTTCAGTTGTGCATGTTTTCGGAATGCCTAAAAAATGTACTACCCAGCAAACGAGGCATATTTTTTACGTAATATTTACCCGCTACAGGGCAGAAAGTGTTGTTTTTGCATTTTGAAAAAAAGGCATTGTTTATTTAATTTTTTTAAATATACTAAATATTTTCCAAATGGAGAAAGAACCTTCAGGTTTTACGTAAAAAGATCTGTTGCACAGTAAAAAGTTCAATAAGTGGCTAGATATTTATTTTTAATACATTGTGTTATATTTTTAAACTTTAAAAACGTTCTCCTGGAAAGTCAAGTTTTTTGATTTATGACGTTCTTGAAAGGAGTGAGCGATATCAGTGTCCTCTTCATACTATCTTGACAAGTCTATTAGCAACGTCATCTTGTGTATACAGTGGAACCTCTCCTCAATCTATCGTTTCTCGAATAATCGTTTTACCGGATGTGCCGTTTATTTTTTCTACCCTGAATTTGTTTCACACATTAATGCAGAGGTTCCCAAACCCCGTTTGAACGATTCATATATGCCCACCACTATTCGACAGAGACAGAAAATTTTCATAAACATTAATTAAAAATGTGAATTATTTTTATTTATTTTTCCGAGTGTCTAGCTTTATTAAATACTTTGGTATGTTTGCGATATTGTATGTGTGAGTGGCTCCTTTGCTGACAGTACTAAAAAATAAAATGATTAAAAATAGGTGGCGCCCGCCACCCTACCGATATTTTAGAATGTGCTCTGGAGTACAAAAAATATATTTAAACTCATTATGTGAATTATGAGAGGTTCCTTCTTCTTCTTCTTCTTCTTTCCATGTTCGCTCCCTAAGTGGAGGATATGGCCAACACGAGACGTCTCCAAGTCACTCTGTCACGCGCCATCTCCTTGGCTTCCTCCCAGGTCAGTCCGGCGTCTCGAAGTTCCGCTGAGTATAGTCGGTGAATGGTCGTCAGCGGCCTTCCGGGGCGCCGGAATCCTCGGGAGGTTGAATTGCATGAATGAGAGGTTCCACTGTATTATTATTTTATTTTTTCTTCTACAGGCATGACTACTCGCTTGTATTCGGAACCGACGTACAAACCTCACTAAACAAAGCCGACAGAGTTATCTATGGAGAGTCTGCCATGACGCACGCAATGGCGCTCACAGCTGTTTCGATTGATGTAAGTATACATATTCTTCAAATTTATGTCTTCTTCTTCTTTTTGTAGATCCTAGGGATCTGTTTGTGCCTCCGCGTGTAGCTCTTGGGATGTTGACTGTTTTTCCATCTTTTCGGAAGTCTGCTTTAAATTTATATGATTTCAATAATTCTTCACAATTTTTCTTTATTATCATACTCATAATGTTTACGATTTAAAATAATGTCTTTACTGAATTTTTTTCTTGTGGAGGATACATTTTAAAATACTTTTTTTTTTTTATCTTTTATTATTTGATTAGTAATGTGTCTATCATCCATTCTGTCCATGTCTATCCAATCAAATATGACATGGCCGAATGATACCATCTATTTCAAATCTACTCACCTCCATTATCCAATTATGAATAGTCTTTTATACATAGTTTCGTTATTTAATGACTTAATGGTAATACGATGGAAGCAGTGTTATACAACTTTGCTGCGTAAAATTCCTTTGACCATGTGAGGTATGAGTTTGTTTGATGTTTCTGTGATTTTGATCTTTTGCGGCTCTATTTTATAGTATGATAGTGATTTGTGTATTTCGCTGGGAGGTTCTTGTAATTTTTGTGAGTAATTTTTTAACATACGTAAAGGAAATATATTCCTTTATTTTAATTTAATAGTCTTCTGCCGATAAAGCAGTATGCGACAGAAACGACTCTTTCGTCGCACACTGCTTTATCGGCGGAACACTTTATCTTGGTTTTTCTCTGTTGCACACTGCTTTATCGGCGGAACACTCCGTCTTGATTTTACTCTATCGCACACTACTGTATCGGCGGGACACTCCATCTTGGTTTTTCTCTTTCGCACACTGCTTTATCGGGCGGAACACTATTAAATTGAAAAATAAAAAAATACATTTTATTCACGTGTGTATGTAAGGATGTCCTAATAATAAATGATTTATTGCAGAAAGATGGAAATGCCACCAAGTTCCGTGTAGAGAATTCTTGGGGAGAAGAGAGGGGAGAGAAAGGGTACTTGCTCTTAACGGCCGAGTGGTTTGACGAATTTGTTTATGAGGTAATATTGTATGAACATTTAGTAAAAATTCTATATAATTATTTATGTTTTATCATCACCTTTTTAAACACACTCCTCATTTTCATTAACTCAAATTAAAGATTTTTCGGAAGTACATTTGAAATGCTATAATTTCAATCAAAATTTGATTTATAACACTCATTTTGTAAGTTATAAAATGGAAAATCACAAAGTTATCACCTCAAATATTGATTAAATTTATGTTTTAGTTTTGTAAAATTTTATAAAATAGAATTCTTCATCTAAAAAAGTCTTTATTCTTCGTGTACAATTACAATTTCATTCGAATTAACGCATATCGTAGTCATACAGGAGAAAGTGACCAAGTGCATTTTTTTACAAAAACGTGATCATTGACTATTTGACATCTTACTAGCTTAATATTGCCCTGAAAAAAAACCCAATGGATTTTAAACTTGGAAGTACAGTATAATGACTTGTTAAAAATGACTAATTGTGTTAATGTTTATTTTCTTGCCGAGCAAAAGTGATTTAAATGGCCCTCCTGAACATTTTACGTTTTGGTAGTTGGTCACTTTCTCCTGTACGACTACGATATATAAAAAGATTTAAAATGCCATTTAATTCCTGTCCTGTATTTACATTTTTGATCATTCAACAGGTGGTGTGTGATAAAAAATATTTATCAGCTGAAATCCTAGATGTCTTCAATCAAGAGCCCATCACTCTCCCTGCCTGGGACCCCATGGGAACGCTCGCTCAGTAATCAGGATAACGCATTTATCCCCTACAGGTTTTATTCCCGATCGGGTTTATTTGATAACAAAATCACTTCTCAAAAAAACAAATTGTCGTTCTTTGTTTTTAACCACTTTTTTATTGGTACCCTTCTCTAGCCAGTTTCGACAAGAACCTTGTCATCATCAGGGTTTAACGTGTACATGTTTATCCCTGATGATGACAAGGTTCTTGTCGAAAAGCACCAATAAAAAGTGGTTAAAAACAAAGTTCTAAGTTAATAAAATGTGCCACAAAGTATTTGCGAAAAACATCCTTCTTTATCTATGTTGAGATGTCAAAAAAATATTGGTGTTTACAAGTTTAAATTGGCACAAATGAAGAGGGAACTGTGTTTTTTTTACATAAAAAAATACATTCTGTACCTCTTTTGATTGTGATTTTGTTTTCAAATGTTACCTCTGTCGTCATGAATATTATTTGAATGAAACTGAATAGTTAGCTATGGAAATTTAGCTTTTTTAATTCTATATTAAGTAATATGTAGTACCTCCGGTAAAGTGCCACAGCATGTTTATCCATTTGGAATACACATTTATTGGACTGTTACGTAATGTATAATCCACATTTATTGTCGTTTCAAGCAGGTCGGTTCGGTCAACATTATATTTTGTATTTTAAAAGGATTGTTAACTTGTGGTATGGTAATACAATACCACTCTCCTTATCATTCATCATCACTCACTTTGTGTCATACCTCTTAAAAATTATTTACTTACTTTTAAGTGGTATTGCACATAGTGAATGATTAATGATGAGGAGAGTGTTCAGTCTATATTTATTTAAACATTAATGTAATTGATTTCTTTTTGTTTTATATACAATGCTCAGTTAATTTTAATCTATTTCTTTATTTTAAAAGGTTTACTTATTAGCTTTTTAAGTTGAAATCATTGCAAATATTTATATCAGTTATAATCTTTGATATATGTACTTGAATTTATATGTTTTTATCGGCTAGACATGGTATGTTGACCTTTTTACAACGTGGTTAAGTATAATAATACCCCGCCGAACACACGAGGATATATTCCAATAAGTTCTAACACTTAACAAAAGAGTGTAAAATGAGGTCATGTTCTTTTTTATATTCTTATATCTCAATATGTATCGTAATGTGCCAAATGTGTCGCAAAATTGCATTCAAGTATCAGAGCAATATAACATTATTGTTATTAAATTTTAAGGAATACCACACCGCGTGCAATTTTAAGGAATTCCAATACTATCGTATATAATACTGAAACAGTACTAAGAAGAGCAGGGTTTAGTGCAGTCTTTATTAACACATTGTTTGCGGGAAACGCTTAAAAGCGTCTTTTACATACTGTTGGTAGAGAGCGGGAGATGCTTGTAAGCGTTCTATTTGGCTACTTTTGGTAGAGCACAAAATTAGCCAAAAAACATGTACAGATGGGAATTGGGTGTGCGGTTACTTGTGATTAGTATACTGAAGGTTGGGCGGCAGACTGTCTAAATATAGTTAGTGTCAGGGTTGATGAAAAAACCGCCCGCAAATAATGTATTAATCGATGTTGATATTCTTCAGAACTGGACTTTTTCTTTCGCATAGTAACAATTTAAATTGAAGAGTGTGACATGTTTTGCAGAATTTTATTATCCTTGTGTCTGCTTATTACACAAAATGTTATAGTTATTTATTTTTTCATCGTTTTAATAAATTTTTGCATAAACCTGTGTGCTATTTCCTTTTAATATTCGAAGAAATCATGTATGTACAAATATTTTTTTTATTATTTTGTATTTTTCTGTCAATATAATCAAAACAGATAGCCTTGAATAATTTTTATATTCTTTGGAATGTTTACATTTTACAGTAGTATGTGTGTATTAAAAGCATCAATGGGTTTATTTATTTAATATTTTCACACATAAATTTGTTTACATGTGTTTCGCAATAACTGTATAAAATATGATGTTTTTACAAAAAAATCCCAAGTTCATCTTGATGTCACATTGATCTTTTCAATTTCAACGACTTTTAGCCAGATTTAACTTTTTTTTATATAAAATTCCACAAACGATTGTATTCTTTCAAATTATAAAAACTTATCTTCTTGCCATACTGATATTAAGATTTTTATATTCAAGTACTCATTATTTTCTAAAGTTACCATTTTTATATTCAATCTTTAAACTCTTGCTTTATTTTAACATGAATTTATACATTTCCTAAATATTGTAATGCATTTAAAAACAAAGTTGTAAAAATATCTAGACGCATGTACAAAAAATTACAAAAATAACTGGATCAAACCGAGCGAGTGTTTTTGCCTAGAATTTTCACTCATGAATTACATATGAAATTATAATAATAATAATAATAAAACCCTTATCCGCACCCCAATGGTGCATAGGGCACTGCATCATATAAACGCAGTGTTATCTTGATCATTTTACACATGAAAGAAAGGTGATCAGCCCTCCGCTTCAGGTACCAGTCTAGGGTAATATTAAAGTGACAAAATCACTTTTATTTATTTTACCCCCCTTGGGAATCGAACCCGGGACCTCCAGAACGGTAGCCGAAAATGAAATTATAGTAACTTTAAACATAAAGAGTAAATCCACTCACGAGTAGGCATAGGCTATAAAACTTGAAGTTTGAAGCCTGAGTAGGGTCATGATGAGCGGTGTTGTATAAGCCGTAGCTAGATTTCAGAGTCACTTGGAAGTAAGGTAATTCAAAAAATGGATCAAACCGATTTAAAAACATCAAAAAAAAATTTACTTGTCTAAAAAAAATGCATAACTTAAATAAATAATTTGTTTTAAACCACAAATTGAAATCAACTACTTGTACTTATTGAATTTTTTTTATTATTTTTAAGGCAAAACATATATTTGATCATTTCATTAATTGATTTGACAGTAATTTTGTGGTAATATCTACCCATTTTTAACCGCCACTATTTTTTAAATTATTAACTTATTTGAATTTATTAAACTTACTTTTTTCTTATTGGGACACGTGTTTCGATGCATTCCGCATCACTATCGGTTATGTAACACATATTTGGTGTTTGATAATGATGCGGAATGTATTGAAACACGTGTCCCGATAGGTTTTAAGAAAGAGTTTTAAATCAATATAAATTTAGGTAAAAAATATGTTTTATGATTTTCTACTCCAGTTATTATTTTTTTACCAAATTTGGATGTTTTTCAATTTGTTCTTCTAAATTTATGTATGTATTATTTCTAGTCTTGTTCTCGTGTTAATGATTTATCAAGAATTGGTTCAATGTCTATTTTCAATACTTCCATTTGGGTATCATTTAAATTTTTATAAAAAAATAAAAATATAAGAACCCAATTGAAAATAAACCACAAAATTAATTACCTCTTTTTCAATACAAGATATTACATATCAAAGGTGGATTATTTGTTCTTCTTTACTTAAAATAATTTTTAAAAAAAATTAAATAAAATAAATTTATTTATAGTCTTCTATTTTATTATTTCAACTAGCTATACCCGGCCACGCTTTGCTGTGGCACAGTCTGGTCAAATGGAAATAGAAAGCACACATTTCTAATGTTTCCTTTCAAAATACTTGTGAATTAATTAAAATACTAAAATCTATGAAACAACAATGCAATCCTAAGGGACTGCAAATGTCAAGAAGCACGCTGTCCGCCATGAGCAATATTTTAGTATTACGTGTGATGAAGTTATATTCAACAGATAGCGCTGCAATTGCGGTAAAAAAAACTGTTAAAAAAAGCAGATTTTTACCTGTCATAGGTGTCGAATCAAACCACGCGCGTATTCGAATGCAAAATTGTGTAAATTTTTTCAAGCAATTTGCGATTTAAGATTTTAAACAAACGAAAATTTACATTTTTATTTATTTAGATTAATTTATGGTAATGTAGAATATCCCCCTTGAAGTTTACATTTTTAATGATATTTAGGTGTATTTTTTTATAAATGAATTAAACATGATGTTTTTATCCTATAATAATTTAACCATATATCCATGTGTTCATCAAACTTTTTTAATTTATATGTGTGGGCATGTTATTTTAAGGAGTGTCGCAAATACAACATGTTATTTCATCCCAAAATATGTGTTTTATTTTACTCAAGCCTATTCTAAGCGAAATCTAAACTTCTGTGCTGCCTTAACTTGATGTGGTTAACGGTCCATCGTGTAGGGATCTTCCTCTCCCTTTCTTCCCCTCCAGGCTACCGATCACACCCAGTCGTTCCAGGCTATCCTCTTTGCTAGCGCAACATGTCCAAAGAACTAGAGAATCTGTCGTGTACAGAGATTGGCCAGAGTCAAGCCATCCAAGTGTAGTTCCTGGCGTAGTTCCTCAAACTACGGAGAAGCTGCGTGATTAGTTATATAACTAAATATTGTAAAAATAAAAAAGGAAATAAGAGGAGAAAAAAGCAAGAACAATAATTAACTAACCAACTAACTAACTAACCATCACACCGCTTCTCCGCAGGGGTAGGCAGAGAGAATAGAACGCCACACCACTCTGTCTTTGCAAACATTCTTCGCCCCTTCCACGTTCATGCATCGACTCCTAACTTGACCTCTTTCAAGTATTTGGCATACCTGATCGTGCCATAATTAACTAAAATTTAGGAAATTATTAAACAAACTAATCGACCTTAATTAATAATTATTGTTACCTTAAATGTAAATATGAAATGTGGAATATAAAAACTTCTTCTTCTAACCCTTATCCACATCTAATGGTGCATAGGGTATTGCATCGTATTGACGCAGTGTTATCATCAGCGTTACTTACGTGAAGGCAAGTTGATCACTCCTGAGCCCCAGGGTAATATTAAAACAAATGTTACAGTGTAGAATCACCTATATTTATTTTCACCCCCCCCCCCCCCTGGGAATCGAACCTGGGACCTCCAGCATGATAGCTAAACAACGCTAAACATTACACCATGGAGGCAGAATATATATATATATATATATATATATATATATATATATATATATATATATATATATATATATATATATATATATATATATATATATATGTATATGTATATATATATATTTGTATACACGTGTGTGTGTAAAACTTAAATGTTTGCAAGTACCTACACAAATTACTAATAAGTAATTTATAATGATTAAAGAAAACACTTCGTTTTTTACCACTTGAGTTTTATTATAGACTACATGTTTCAGAAGTTAAACTTCCATCATTCAGGTCTGTATAATAACATATACATATAGTTATTATACAGACCTGAATGATGGAAGTTTAACTTCTGAAACATGTAGTCTATAATAAAACTCAAGTGGTAAAAAACGAAGTGTTTTCTTTAATCATTGTAACATGTCTTACCACAAAGTTTATGCCGAAACAGTAAATAAAAGTAATTTATACATATACCATAAACAGTTTTTTTTTCTTTCTTATTTCACAATAACCCGCAACCATTTGTGATATTTGGTTTTATTTATTTACGCGTGATGGTCACAACTTTTAAACAATATTTATTTATTTATTTAATTATTGAACGGCTAATGCATTTAACATAATACATATATAGTGTTTATGCTATAAAAACACACTAATAGAGAAACAAAAAGTCTTAAACATAAAATAATTATAAAATAGCAAATAGTAAGCACTGGTAAATACACGTCTCCTTCACACACTATCAGCGAGCAGCGAGAGAGTGAAACACGACGTTTAAATTTATCCATCCATAACATGGAGAAGAAATGCTGAGAAAGTACAGACTTCAAGGTGGATAACAATATATTAAATAAATCTACTATCAAAAGCATTGGCTAACATGTGAATCTTTAACTGTGACAACCGCCATTTTTTATAATTCGCCGCTTGCGAGATTACGAGATCGACCCCGGTCGCTGTTCTTCGCAGAGAATTCACAAACCTTACATCACGGAATTAAGTTTACCGCATTCTAAAGTGAAGGGAGGTAATTTATTTAACTATTGATATATTTTAAATCGTGATACAGTTAAGCGAGGGTTTTGACCCCAGCGGGACGAGGTGTACACACATGTAGGTATATTCACACGAACTTTTGCCCCAGATTATTGTAATTCACAAAACTGGTTATTGGCGATTTTAAACCCTACAGTGACTGTGAATGAAACGTGACGATCAATTGCATCTTAATGACTTTTTAAAATAATTAAATCCGTTACTTAATTCGGTTTTTTTATTCGATTATTTCAAATTAAACGCGCCAATCATGTAAAAATTTGGTTGGGTATTACGTATTCCTATGTATTTATAGTGGAACTTCTTACAACGAGAAATTCGCATAATGAGCAAATAAAATATGAAAATGTTACTCCCTTAAGGGGCTTTATTTCGCATAATGAGTTACTTTATTTCGCATAGAAAGGTCAAGTCCCTTTTTCACGACATTAACTTGTGAATCGCGCCAGAAAACAAAAAATATTTAGCTTAACGTGTAAAATTCCGGAACGAATTATGCTCGTTATGAGAGGTTCCACTGTATTAAACAATTTGACATCAAATACTAAAGCTGAAAAGAAATTTAAAATGAGAAAAAGAAACAAATAAGGTAAACCTCGTTTTACGCTGTGGTTCCGTTCCGAGAGACATAGCGTTAAAGAATCGGCGTTAAATGAACACAATATAATTGACGATATAAGGTTAGGTTCCGAGTCATAATTTAAAGAAAAATCCAACTTTATTTATTACATAGCCTCTATATAAAATTAATTTTAATTGTATGTAACAAATTAAAAAATTCGTTTACAAAATTAATAATATCTTGATATAATTACTGATTTTAAAAAAACGATGGTAATATCGCTCACTCCTTTCAAGAACGTCATAAATAAAAAAACTTGATTTTTCAGGAGGACGTTTTTAAAGTTTAAAAATATAACACAATGTATTAAAAATAAATATCAAGCCACTTATTGACCTTTTTACTGTGCAACAGATCTTTTTAGGTAAAACCTGAAGGTTTATTTTTCCATTTGAACAATATTTAGTATGTTTAAAAAAAAATTAAACAATACCTTTTATTCAAAATGCAAAAACAACATTTTCTGCCCTGTAGCGGGTAAATATTACGTTAAAAATATCCATCTTTTGCTGGGATATAGTACATTTTCTGGTCATTCCGAAAACATGCACAACTGAAAATTGACGATTTTTGATTTATGACGTTCTTGAAAGGAGTGAGCGATATGTACTTTATCTACTCTACATAAAATAACTTCTAATACTTTTATCTTTAAATAAATATCCATATTTCCACCAATTGAGATATCAATCAAAATCTCTATATCATAAACCGGCTTTAAAATATTCGTATAATTATTTTTGTATTATTCTTATAATCATCTTTGCCGTGCAATTGAAGAAAAAATACTTAGGATTCCACCGTCTATTGTGGCGGTTTGTATAAAATTCTCTTACACAGTCAGTGATTATCTAACGTGCGTGGGAAATTTTGCGAAAAATCGAGGTCACAGAATTTGTTACGGACAGAAATTTTACTATTTCTTCGCAATAAATAATAACAGTTATTTTTCTGAAAAGTGACATTAAAAACACGCGTTTTCCTTACTTAATTATATAGACATGAATATAATAAATATTAAAATGTCTCAACTTGATATGAAACCTCTATCGTACCTCTTTATATGAAAAAACACGTAAGCCCAGGGCTTACGACCTGGCTTGTTTAAGCGATCACTTTATACACTTGTGTAACGTTCACCATTCTGCCCATTATTAAACATCCATATTGCATTAATTCTTGAAACCATATCGCTCACTCCTTTCAAGAACGTCATAAATCAAAAAACTTGATTTTTCATGAGAATGTTTTTAAAGATTAAAAACATAACACAATGTATTAAAAATAAATATCAAGCCACTTTTTGAACTTTTTACTGTGCAACAGATCTTTTTAGGCAAAACCTGAAGGTTTTTTCTCCATTTGAAAAATATTTAGTTTTTAAAAAAATAATAATTAAACAATACCTTTTCTTCAAAATACAAAAACAACATTTTCTGCCCTGTAGCGGGTAAATATTAAGTTAAAAATATGCCTCTTTTGCTGGGATATAGTACATTTTCTGGGCATTCTGAAAACATGCATAACTGAATATTGTCGATTTTTGATTTATGACGTTCTTGAAAGGAGTGAGCGATATATGCAAGAGGTCCCAGGTTCGAGTCCCGGGAGATCAAAAGAAGTGGTATTTTTTTCTCACATTTATTTAATATTACCCTGGACTGGTACCTGAAGCGCAGGGACTGAAACGATCAAGATGCAGTGCCCTATGCATAACTGGGTACCGATAAGGTGAAAAGAAAAATATATTAGATATTTCGACATAAAAAATGAATGTTTTGAATATTGAAAGCATTAACTTTGTGGATCATATTAATATATTATTTCGAGAAATAAAATTACTTTGTGTTCTGATCCACTCACATTTTTATTAACCAACTAGTTTCGGCCGAAACTAGTTGGTTAATAAAAATGTGAGTGGATCAGAACACAAAGTAATTTTATTTCTCGAAATAATATAAAAAAATGAAAGCTGAAAAGAAATGTAATTCGTGAAAAAGTAACAAATACTGTCCCACGAGCGTAATGTAACAGTTACACATTAGTTCATACCTCTAATGCATAATGATATATAATGCATAAGGATAAGGATACATGATGACACATATTCCCAGTCCGTAATATAATTCCCAATGAGTAACATAAATATATTACTTTTATATTATGAAACAGTGTTATATGAGGTAACCAAAGACATAACTTAACAGTACAGGAAAAAATATAACCAAAACATCAAAATTAATATTTTGATTAATGTTTTACTTAGTAAATACGACTATTTCTTAAAATCTACTGTGACACGTGTTTCGATGCATTCCGCAGCATTTTCAAACACCGCACGGTGTTTGAAAATTATGCGGAATGTCTCAAAACACGTGTCACAGTAGATTTTAAGAAATAGTGGTATTTACTAAGCCAAACATGAATTAAAAATGGATAGATTTTACCACAAAGTGACTGCCGAATCAATTAATGAAATAAACATTTTGTTTTGAAGTCTTTATCCAGTTAATTTATTTTGCATTTAATTTTTTTATTCAAACTTCAGACAGTTCGTTATTTTATGGTATTTTTAATCTGGCAAAAGCCATTTAGGGTTACTGTGAATGTACTAAATCCAATGTCAATAGTGTTTCTTAAAGTCCGCCATTTTCAGGGATATAAAACAAAAAAAAATATTTCATAATAAATTGTGAATTTTCTAGTTATTGTAAAAACAAAATATTTACCTTTATAAGCGTCGAGTGTTAAATTCCCAAATATTGCAAAAAAATTAAATAATATTTTAAAATTGGTTTGAATGATGAATTTGCTGCAAAGTAATTAAAGATGAGATGAGATCAACGTAGTACAAGATCCAATTATTTCACGTAGTTATAAAACGCAGAAAGTTTATTCCCTTTCGATTTTTCTGCTTAATTTTGACCCTTTTTTGTGTGTCCGAATTCCGGTATATAAATACTAGATATCGATTCATTTTCTTCTCAATAATTATTTGTCACTGTTGGAAATCTCTAATTTTCTTCATGATAGCCTTCAAAGTGTGTGCATAGTAAAATTATTTTTTAAAGATTTTAAAAACAGGAAGGAATCCAATATAAAAAAATACTAGGTGTAAATGTAGATGTAAAGGTAAGAGTGTATGTCAGGACTGAAGATTGTGGCGTTCCATCCTATCTGCCTACCTCTGCGGGGAAATGGCGTGATATTAGTAATAGTAGTAGTTTATTTTAGATGGGAGTTGCATTTATTATTAACCTTGCTTATTATGTACAAGGTTTGTAGATCATTAAGTGGATTTTTGTTTCTTCTAGCCAAGAACATATTTGATTTTATTCTGTGTTGGGAACAGGAAGGATAAACTAATGTGGGCTAATCAAAAACTTCTCTGCATTTCCTCATTGCTGGGGAAAACCATGTAAAACTCCTCAGGAGAAGCCGGACTGTTGACTGTCGTCAGCAGACCTTCCGTTCTACTAGAAGAGGGTAAGACATTTATTCTTAGATTAACATGTATATAACCGCTTATTTCCCTCCCTTCAGGTATCCTTCTCATCCTGGCGAGCAGGAACCCAATTATCTACAAACTTTGAGTATTTTTTTTTATAAGTCTATCATATTTTATAATTAAGTAATATTATTTAATTACTTTGAAATTGGCAAAAGCAATATATTTTTTATGCAAAGCCATTACATATTTAAAAAAAAAACAGGTATACAACTCATTTAATTTATTTTTTAGCATTTTAATGTCTTAAATTTTTTATATGTGTAGGATTTATGTATGATACCATAGTAGTAATCGTAGTATTAAATCCAGCGTTTGGTGATACAATACTAGTGGTAAACAAAATGTTTTCTAGCCCTGATGTTGATAAGAGGTCGTGGTAGATCGTGGTGAGTGTTGGGACGGTACAGCGCGGAACTCGAGACGGTAGTGCCCTCCTCAGTCACATCTTAGTTGCCGTCGCGGCGTTACTGCCTTCAGCCTTGACTTTGCGAACGACGATCGGCTGGATCTGCATTTCACTAAGGTAAGACATAACGCTCACTCCTTTCAAGAACGTTATAAAAAAAAACTTGATTTTTCAGGAGAACGTTTTTAAAGTTTTAAAATATATTGCAATGTATTAAAAATAAATATCAAGCCACTTTTTGAACTTTTTACTGTGCAACAAATCTTTTAAGGTAAAACCTGAAGGTTTTTTCTCCATTTGAAAAATATTTTGTGTATTAAAAAAAAATATTAAACAATACCTTTTCTTCAAAATGCAAAAACAATACTTTCTGCCCTATAGCGGATAAATATTAAGTTAAAAATATGCCTCTTTTGCTGGGATATAGTGTACATTTTTTGGGCATTCTGAAAACAACGCGCAACTAAAAATTGTCGATTTTTGATTTATGACGTTCTTGAAAGGAGTGAGCGATAATTGATTTATTCATGGTTCACAAACAATAAAAAAACATAACATTAAATAAAATACAGTGAAACACAATGGATTATTCTCATGATGTGTTATTATTGGCTAATAAATTAATATGAAAAATCACAAGACTATCGGTAACATTTTTATTGTAATCGGTAGAGAGGTGAGGTTTAAACTTTAGACATTTTAATATACGTCATCGGGTGTGTTGTGTATATGCTTTAAAGAGCTGTAATAGTAGTAGTATGGATTCGTTTCTGTGACGTCATTCGTTACCAACTTACGAAAACAACGTTTTTACGAAGAAAAACGATGAATGAAAATATTGATTATATCGGTTGGTATAAACTCAAAACGAGTATTACACAATCATTTATAGGTCGCATATGTTAAATTTGATATTCCTCCCGAGTGATAATACCCTATTCATTCAAGTGTTTTTCATCAATTAAATGTAAACACAACAAACTAAAAGAAACAAGTAAAAGCACAGGTTAAATACATACATAAACAAGGAAAGAATATTCCAAAATAACTATATGTTAGACATTTATTACCTAAGTTTGTTTCGATTAAAAATTTTGCTTAAATTATTTATTTAAAAAAAAACAGATCTAAGTACCTTCTTCTTTTAAACGTATAACTCATATAGTACATATTTGCACTGTAATTTTTTTTCATCTTTTTGTTTTTTTTGTTTTCTGGAGTATTTGTAGTTTATATTAGCAATTTTAATCTTATTTTATTTCTGAAAATATCTATTGTATTCTTGCTAGTGCCCTTTACAATAACCTAAAATATGTTTACCCACACACAAAATTAAAAAAATAAATAAAAAGAAAAAGCATACACAACATTTTTTAGTGTGTTCAAATCCTTGTTCACAAATCAGGGTTTCTGTACTTAAGTGTCATGCCAAAACGTAAAAGAAAAAAATCAGAAGTGGAGAAACCCAGTTATGTGAACAAGGATTTAGAATCACCCAAAAATATTATGAATAATCTATAATTTATATTTGAAGCACTAACTTTGTGATGTAAATTTAAAATGTAACTTTGTTTTAAAATCACTTTAAATAAATTATTATATCTAACTTAATTATAATGTTAACCGGTTTCGAAGCTAACCGCTTCTTTATCAAGACTGATTAATACTAAAACACTATCTACTAAACAATATTCAAAATATTTTGACGGTTAGGGAAAGAAACTTAGGAAGCTTCTCAAGTGGCTTTATTTTTTTTGTGTTGATTGGCAGTCACAGTCAAAAGGGATCAGGGATGGTGAGTGATTGGAAACATATTGAATAACAGACTTTTAGAAAAATCATTTACTTGTGTATTTATTAATTGTAAATTATTATTAATTGCCATTTTATTTCTAATATTTCGAAGTTATCTAATTTAAGTCCTCTATTACATGTCGCTCACTCCTTTCAAGAACGTCATAAATCAAAAAACTTGATTTTTCAGGAGAACGTTTTTAAAGTTTAAAAATATAACACAATGTATTAAAAATAAATATCAAGCCACTTGTTAAACTTTTTACTGTGCAATAGATCTTTTTAGGTAAAACCTGAAGGTTTTTTCTCCATTTGAAAAATATTTAATTTATTTAAAAAAATAATCAAACAACACCTTTTCTTCAAAATGCAAAAACTACACTTTTTGCCCTGTAGCGGGTAAATATTAAGTTAAAAATATGCCTCTTTTGCTGGGATGTAGTACATTTTCTGGGCATTCCGAAAACATGCACAACTGAAAATAGATGATTTTTGATTTATGACGTTCTTGAAAGGAATGAGCGATGTGTGTAATGTATTTAGATCTTTATTTTTATCAAATGAGTAATTATTTTCTATTAGGTGATTGGGAAATTCAGAGTAATTATTATTATTTAGACATCATGTATGCTCTTTATATTAAAATTTCTAGAATATAATTTATATGAATAATCTATATTTAGAGATATCAGGAATAATATATATATTTTTTAAAACCCTTATCCGCACTCCAATGGTGCATAGGGCACTGTGTCATATTAACGCAGTGTTATCTTAATCGTTTACACATGAAGGAAAGGTGATCAGCCCTCCGCCTCAGGTACCAGTCCAGGGTGATATTGAATAAATATGACAGTGAAAAAATCACTTATATTTATTTTACCCCCCTTGGGAATCGAACCCGGGACCTCCAGAACCGTAGCCGAAAATGAAATTATAGTAACTTTAAACATAAAAAGTAAATCCACTCATGAGTAGCTATAAAACTTAAAAAGTTGAAGCCTGAGTTTGAGAACGATTTTTCTACTCCAAAATGCAACACCGAGCAATTTCAGCAAACCTTCAAATATTTGGCAATCAAACATTTTAATAAACTCCCTAAAGAAATAAAAAAATAGATGATATAAAAATCCTTAAGAAAAAAATTAAAGCTCCATACATTTAAATCTTAAAAAATATATAAAAAAACTATTATATCTTTTATTATATAACATTAAACCACGAGTTTAAGTCCCTTTCCAAGCACAAAAGCACAGACTCTTTTATGGAGAGGCACAGCGAATCGAAATATAAAAGTTCTCCATATGTATAAATGATTCAAATGTTATTATGTTATAAATAAAATGTAAATATTTTAAATGAATAAAAAATAATAATAATAATAATAATAATACATGTTTAATAATAATCCTTTTTTTTTCTCTACTTTACGCATGTTTGAGTTATCGCACCGAAATATCACTGATTGTTAACTTGGCGTGATGGATCATGGTGTGATGGTGTAATTATGGAAATAATTCATCATTAGAATCCAATGTTACGTGTCACTGGGCGGCCTAATTGCCACTCTAACTAGTCCATTGCTATCACGACATTGAAATAATAATACACTTAATTTTGTTGAGGTAGATCCAAAATTCTAAATGACGCACCATTTGCTATTATTATTCCAAGAGAATTGTGAAGTGAAGTTCTAGTGATTCAAGAACAACGTTTCAAAAATGTTTCAAATATATATATATATATATATATATATATATATATATATATATATATATATATATATATATATATATATATATATATATATATATATATATATATATATATATATATATATATATATATATATATATATATATATATATATATATATATATATATATATATATTTATGCATAGAAATTCCAAGAATTCGAGTAGTGTGGTTTTCAATAATGGGTGGAATTGGTGAATTTTACACGTGTGTAAAGTGATCACTTAAACCAGCCTTTGACGGTCGTCAGCCCCGTAAATGCCCAGACTTCTTACCATATTCTTCTTCATCTTTGATAAGATGTAAAAAAATTCCAAGAGAATATATTTTCATTATCTTAAATAACTAACTAAAGATGTTAGGATTATATCATGCGTTCTATTGTTTCTGCCTACCTCTGCTGGGAAGTAGCGTGATGGTTAGTTAGTTATTAAGAATCCCATTAGGTGATCAGTATTAAAAGGTCATGATTTTTACTTTGAACGTTTTTCATGCCGTGTATTAATAACTCACAGAGTAGTGTGGCGTTCAATTTTCTCTGCATACCCCTGCGGGGAAGCGACGTGATGGCTATTTAGATTTTATAAATAACTCCTAAGTGGACAAACCCAGATTTGTGAACAAAGATTTGAATGTACTTAAAATAGTGTGAATATTGTGTGTGAGTACTATCTACCCTCTGATTGCAAACAGCTATATCAGGTATCAAACGTTTTGACCAATATCACTAGTCTGTTTTGGTTGGTTGGAAGATAATTCTTTTTAGCAAAAAGCCCGCCAATATACTGGTTTCTTTTCTGTACATGAAGCTTAAATAAATAAATAATGAATAATATATTGAATTTGAAATATTGAATTTAAAAAAAAACTGTCGAAAATAACAAAAAGACAAACAAATAAATCTGATAGATCTATTGATATCAAAGTTCAATCGTTTTCAATTTAGATTAAGTTAAAAACATAAACTAATAGCACATAATTATGTTTTTAAATTACAAAAAAATAAAACTATGAAAACATGCAATTATTTCGTCAATATTATGGACGGAAAAAACTCGCGTTTAATCTTCACTATAAAAACGTTTGATATTTGGTAAAAACCGGTGAAATATATATATTTTTTTTTACATGATAAAATATTAACATACATTTTGAAATTAAATTTTATACTTACATATTTTGTTGTAATTTTTTTTATAATAAAATAACAACGATATGTTTTTTTCCATATTTATTTTATTTTACCAGTTATTTACAATACCGGGTATTGTAGATACTTGATATTACCAAGTTTTCTTCGGCTTTTCTCTGCTTTTATTACCAACCACATTAGCTTCATTATTCTTCAGTCGTTTGATTCACAGGCCCAAACCATCTCAACACACCTTTTTTTTTAATTCACTGATAGTGCTTATCTCAGCCTTGAATTATTTCCCTATACACTATCAAGTATTTTGTAAATTTTAATTTACGTTATTATTTTTAATACGAAGAGACTACAACGCGCGGGTATTAAGGAAACTTTTTCATTCACGAAACGTTTGGTAATGTCGCGGGAAAATTATAGAACTAGGTAATACTTAAATAACATATTTTGAAATATTACATTTTTAAAATAAGATTAAAAGCAGTTTTTTTATTTGTTTTATTTTTTATAATATTAAAAATAAAATAGAAACACAAAAATCTTGACGATTCCAATGCGTTATAATATATATTCGACGTATAAATAGATCAGAAAATAAAGTCGTGTTTTTAGTGGTTAACTCAAAAACAATGTTAATTTGATCGTTGACTATATGAAAATAAGGTGATCAGTTCTGCGCTTCAGATACCAGTCCAGAGTAATATATGGATTAAATATTGGAGTGAAATAATACTTACTTTGCCCTCCTGTGAATTGAAACCGATATCTCTGGCATGCTAGCCAAATGTGTTTACCATTACACTATAGAGGCGGATAAGTTACCTAGATTTTAGTAATTACCCAACTTAATTGTTCTTCATCTTCATTCTTCAAACCCTAATTGGTACCCAATGGTGTATAGAGCACTGCATCATATAAAAACAGTGTTATCTTGATCGTTTACATATGAAGGAAAGGTGATGATTATTAGCCCTGCCTTTGAAGTACCAGTCCGGGGTAATATTGAAGAAATTAGTCAAATTTAGATGAAATCCGAAAATTTCGTATACAGAACCAGGGATTAATGTCAAAATATGACCTGCACCCAATCAAATACGTCACAAAGTATTTTTAAACAATTGTTATACTGCACCACTGGGGTCGATTGGAAAAAAAAGTTAGGACGGTTGACACTGTCAACTTGACTGTTTTTGGTATACCATATTTCGTAATGAAATGAAATAAAAGTGGATTAAAACATTAAGTACAGTAGAGTCTCAGTTATCCGACATTCGATTATCCGACCTTCCGAGTTATCCGACCTACAGACAGGTAAGACAATCACAGACTTTTTACCCAAGCTTAAGTTTAGTTTCGTAGTTCACTGCATTGTATGTGAGTATGTTACCTACTGTAAAACATGTTTTATTACTTTGCCGTAAGTGCAATTTGATGTTTTAGTTCGTTACATTCAGTTATATTACATGTACATATTCGAAAGGCTTTCAATGTGCAGATAATTTTAACACATTTTCAATGTCGTTTTATCATTTTCCGTGTTATCCGACCTTTACATTATCCGACCTTGCCGCGGCCGGTTTAGGTCGAGTAATCGAGACTCTACTGTAATTTTAAATTATAAACTTTATAAAATAAAACAACTTTGTTTTAACCACCTTTTATTGGTACACTTTATCCAACCGGTTTCGACAAGAACCTTGTCATCATCAGGGTTTATGTACTAAATTCTAAAACATTAAAATACTCATAGTTAATTATCCTTTCCTTACTTTGGTAAGGAAAGGTATTGAACTTCCACAAAAGTTGTCATTCGGAGTTGAAGTATTCGCTACGCAATGCACAATAAAAACAACATTTAGGAGTTTTTTAAATCATATTTTTTAAATCATATTTTTAAATCACATTTTCATATGGTGTACGGAGCGCGTGGAAGTTTTTGGTAAGGGAAGGGTAATTAACTATGAGTATTTCCATGTTTTAGAATTTAGTACATAAACCCTGATGATGACAAGGTTCTTGTTGAAACCGGTTGGATAAAGAGTACCAATAAAAAGTGGTTAAAACAAAGTTGTTTTATTTTATAAAGTTTATAAAATGTGCCACAAAATATCTGCGAAAAACATTCAAGGTTTTTTTAAGTTAGTTCGTCTGACGCACTGTAATAAATTTTATCCATTTTACTCGATCAAATTAAAAGTTATTTTATACCTGTTCGAGATGGCATTTAATTTTATTTAAAGCTCCCTGAATGTCAGCGAAGCCGGTTATGCTTTAAACCATTATTTAGAAATTTCTTAATGTCACCTCACTCCGATACCGATCTCCATTACCGGCCAAAATCGTTCGGTTTTATTATTATAACTATTATATTCTACTTAATAATCGTGTTGTATGATGTTATCAAACGGACAATGAACTATCTCTCACTCGGTATTAATAACCTATTTTGATAGTACATCAGTTGTACTTGTAAAGTATCGAAATATTACCGAGGTATTCACGAACTAACTTTCCAAACAAAATACATACTTCAAATATTTTCTGTTGATTTCTCAAATATCCACGAAAATGTCGCTGTCGACATCCTTTAGCTGTAAAAACAAGACACATAAGTCGACAGGTATTATCAAATAAATAATAACCTTTTAGGTGCGGGAATTGATTTTCAAATTTGTATGAAAAGTATCAATTATCTGGTTTTTTTTTTAACAAAAATGTCTTGGAACTCACTTAATGTCAGACTTTTTACTAAAATAATCATCAAATATCATTTAAATATTCATTACAGTACCATATTTGATCATTTTGACGAATTACATAAATATATATTGTAATTGCATAAGCGCGAACATTGTTTCGTCTGATTGATTTGGTATATGAAAAAAAAATCATGCAAAAAGGTGCCGGAACGCCGTTCCACCGCGTTACATAGAAAAAAGGCCCTGTCAATATAAAAAAAAATATTGTATAATTTGTATAACTGTGTCATATTACGTTTGCATAAAATCACGAAAAAAATATTATAATCGTTTTTAATTATTAAAAATATATTAGTGATAAAGACAAGTCGGCTGTCCAAATTTAAAACACAGTAAGGGACATTTTTTTGTAATAGGTTTTTTTTGCATTTTTGGACTAAGTAGAGTCTACTTAGTCCATAAATGCAAAAAAAAACTACTACACAAAAACATCCCTTACTGTGTTTTAAATTTGGACAGCCGAAGTGCTCCCTACATAATAACGATTTAAATTTATATGTTTATAGCACACGAGCAGTTTTTTATGGCCGTGCCCATATGTCTATATACTTTATGTCATAGATTTATGTGTGAGACATAGTGTGGTTCCGATAAAGTAGCACGCAGCATCTTAGGGGTTAAAAACAGATATATTGTCAAATAAAATAAAAAAAAAACGTTTAAAATAATTAAGATGTTTTAACTGAGACAAAATATAATAATAATAATAATTAAACCCTTATCCGCACCCCAATGGTGCATAGGGCACTGCGTCATATAAACGCAGTGTTATCTTGATCGTTTACACATGAAGGAAAGGTGATCACCCCTCCGCTTCAGGTACCCAGTCCAGGTTAATATTGAATAAATATGACAGTGAAAAAATCACTAATATTTATTTTACCCCCCTTGAGAATCGAACCCGGGACCTCCAGAACGGTAGCCGAGCGTGCTGACCATTACACTACGGAGGCGGACGACATTACACTACGGAGGCGGAGGCGGAGACAAAATATATATTGTTATTATACTCCGAAAACTCTTCAAATTTATGGTTTGTATTGATCACTATTTGTGAGAATAATATCAATGAAATGGTAATAATAATACAAAATGCTTATTATAAAAATAAAATAAATATATTTCACCTATTCCCAACTCATGATAACACCGTCATCCAAAATCCCACAACTATCAAAATGACAATCCGGTGTGTGATAGAATAAATATTTTAAAGTGTCATATTAATTAATACTTTTTTTTACAGGGATTGATTATTTTCAACCAGTTTTCATTAGTCAAATATCGCATTTAGTGGCGCTGCCATTTCGCTAGCTTTCGATAACAAAATTTGTCAACAAATAAATTCATTGCACGCTAACCACTCTTCCAGTGCCCTGGAGTACTCAGACTTTTATCTTCTTTAAAATAAAAACAACAGATAATTTGTCTCAAATTGAGATACCCTATTATATATTGATATATCTTCCGCAGGGTGAATAATCCAGTATCTGAGAATAAATAATAAAAAAATTAACATAATATAATAATAATAATTATGTTTTTGCATAACAATTTCCTAAGTACGATATAACAACTATGTATGTTCTCTAAACTTCATAGTTGGCTTGTTTATTAGTCTGCCTTTTTGCAGTTTTTTTTTAACCACAGAAACACAAAATTAAATTGATCGGGCCATAATAAGGAGGTAGTAGCGTTACAATTAATATAATAAAAGAAAAATAACAAAGGTATATAATAAGCTTATCGAACAACCATATAATAGGGGGTTCCCAAGATACAATCGTGTACTGGTGATTCGTAATTCCAATAACTCCATATTTATTATAAGAGCTGTTCAGCAAAAAATTAAACACGTTTGAGAATGAAGGATCGTGAACTGAGTTGGCAAAAAGTGGTTTGGTTTAAAGGCACTGGTGTACAAAGTGAGAAAATAATAATTTATATATATATATATATATATATATATATATATATATATATATATATATATATATATATATATATATATATATATATATATATATATATATATATATATATATATATATATATATATATATATATATATATATAACGTGGTAATATTTTCCTTTTGAAAATTAAGTGTAAATAATATGTAAAGTGGGTGTATAATAATAAAATAAACAATGTGTTGCTTTGTAATTAAAGTTTATTCTTAATTTATCTTTATAATAATTTTTATATCTATCTATCTATCTATCTATCTGATTCTGACAGTTAATAATATTATCGCAAGTCTTTTGTTTTCTACTGAGCGACGCATGCGACATCTGGTGGTAGAACTGTTTTATGTAGGTACTAATTGTAGGTACTTAATAAAATGTATAGGTAGGTACCTAGTTATTTTATTACATCTCCCCCCTTGGGGATGAAAATTCATAGTAAAATTTTCACTCGTCCTCCGGATCATCTTCTTGTAGTGAAGGGACTGGTATAAGTTTAGTGATATGATAAAGGTTTGATTTTATTTTTTTGTGACCTGTATCAATTCTGTATATTGAGTTAGAAATTTTTTCAATAATTTTATAAGGTCCAATTTTTAGTTCATCCAATTTTTTTCTGTTTAGCTTGTTTCCATTTTCCACATACACCATGTCTCCTACGTTGAATTCGCAGCCTATTCTATTTTTGTCAAATAATGTTTTATTGTAATTATGTGATTTTATTGTATTTTCAAGCGCTATTTGCCTGTCTCTAATCCAGTCATTATTAGATTTTCCTTGTTTTAATTCGTTGGGTAAAATATTTACATCTGTACCATATAAAAGATAACTTGGGGAAAAGTCAGTGACTGAGTGATTAGTATTATTATATTTATTAACACATTCTTGAGCTATTGTGGTCCATGCTCTTCTTTTCCCTTTTTCATTTATTTTGCATCTGATTTTGTTCACCAATGTTTGATTCAGCCTTTCATTTAGGCCATTTGAGAATGGTGCATTTACTGCAGTGAAGATTATTGGGATCTGCTTGTCATTTAAGAATTCCTTGAATTCTTTCGAGTTTATTCCTGGGTATTGGTCGGTGAGAAGCATACCAATATCCTCGGTTTCTGTTATTTTCATGACTAGTTTTATAAAATCATTTGCATTCTGAGTTTTCGAGGTTAAAATAAATGCGTATCTTGTAAAGTGATCCACTAAGAGATGTAGATATTTTTTCGTTGATCTTGAACCTCCTAAACCTCCAATTGTGTCTAAAGATATTATTTCAAAAGGCTTTGTGGCCGGGCCTAGATGAGACATAAATCCAAATTTCTTTTGTCCTCTTGATTTATTTTTAATACAAATTTCACAATTTCTACAAATTGTTTTTATATTTTTCGTCAAATTTTTGGCTGTGTAATGTGGACTAATAGTCTTTTGCATTTGTCCAATTCCAATATGGCATAGGTTTTCATGTATGTCTTTTATTTTTATTCTGATCTTTTAAAATATCTTCTAATTTAACCAAATTTACAACTTTTAATTGTTCATTTGCATTTTCCTTCGATTCTATTACTGGATTCCTGCTCATACAATCTGCTTCGAAATTCTTCTTTTCTGGAGTATATTTTATTTTATATTTTGTAGAAATTTTTTTCATATGATTTTTATTTTTAATTTTATCACTAGTTCTTAAATTTCCACGTCTTCTTTGATTATCTTCTAATCGTTTTCTTTGATCATCTTCTAATTTTTCTCTCTCACTCCGAACATATTGTAGTAATTGTTTTAATACATCTAATGTTTCATCATCCATTTCCAATTAACAAAATTGTCGTTTTATAACGTGGTAATATTTTCCTTTTGAAAATTAAGTGTAAATAATATGTAAAGTGGGTGTATAATAATAAAATAAACAATGTGTTGCTTTGTAATTAAAGTTTATTCTTAATTTATCTTTATAATAATTTTTATATCTATCTATCTATCTATCTATCTGATTCTGACAGTTAATAATATTATCGGAAGTCTTTTGTTTTCTACTGAGCGCCGCATGCGACATCTGGTGGTAGAACTGTTTTATGTAGGTACTAATTGTAGGTACTTAATAAAATGTATAGGTAGGTACCTAGTTATTTTATTACATATATATATATATATATATATATATATATATATATATATATATATATATATATATATATATATATATACATATAAATATATATATATATATATATATATATATATATATATATATATATATATATATATTTATATATATATATAAATATATATATATATATATATATATATATATATATGTATATATATATATATATATATATATATGTATATATATATATATATATATATATATATATATATATATATATATATATATATATATATATATATATATATATATATATATATATATATATATATATATATATATATATATATATATATATATATATATATATATATATATATATATATATATATATATATGAAGACTTAGCTTCGCATACGGTTTTTGAAAATGATGCGGAATGCATCGAAACACGCGTCACAATAGATTTTAAGGCATAGTGGCATTAACCAAGTAAGAATTAAAAACGACTAAATCTTTTTATAAATGTATTTAAGCAAGGCTAATTATTTTTATTAATTGATTCGGCAGTCACTTTGTAGTAATATCAATATCTATCTATTTTGAATTTAAGTTTTACTTGGTAAATATTATTTTTTCTTATAATATATTGCGCCACGTGTTTCGATACATTCCTCATTATTTTTGAACACCTTATGTGAAGCAAAGTATAAATTTTAGAGTTATGTTCTTGGGACGTTGAAGGATGAAATTATTGAAATATATAAAGAAATAATAAATAAATCACGTCAGTTTGTAGTTAGTTATTGGAAATATGTTTTTTTAGATATTTTATAATAATAGATACAACCTTAAAAATTAAGTTAACATCCTTACCATACTATACTAAATTAAAAGTTTTTTTTAACTTTTCTTTAAAGTGCCTTTTTATCACTGAGTATTATTTATGCGTCTGGACAGCTACCATATAATCTGGTTTAAAAAAAATAAATAACTATTTTAGTTCGTGACATCTTACAATCCTGTTGAGACGTTGCTGTCAGATATCTTGGAGGAGATATCACGGAAGACGAGATTTTTCCACGATGTAATTACAAATTATAATTTGTTTTTCCATAGTAATTATAACAGACTAGGACATTCTTTGTCGGAATTTAGTTCGCAGAATTGCCCGTATAAGTAACCACCACGTATTATCGTGATTCGATCGATTTTTCCCGCTGAAATCGAATCGTGTAACTTTCTAGGAACCCACATACAGATAATATAAAATTTAACCATTTTCTACCTCTATATCTGTTGAATTTCAAATTACAAAAGTCGTGATACACATTGAAGAAAAAAATATAAATACTTTTTAACGAATATGAGGAATTGTGGAACAAAATTTGGTTAGGTATTCATTAAATGGTGCTAAAAAATGACATAAAAATGTTTTTTTACTCTTAAAATGTTACACGTATTTAATGTAAAATTCATTAAAAAAGCAAAGCCTTTTAGTACCTACGTATGAATATTTAAAAAAATGTATATACTTAAATAGAATTTTTCAAATAATTACAACCTTTTAACAATTCAAGTGTTAAATTAAGTGTTTAATTTTTTTTCAAATATAGACATAACATGCTACCACAAAGTTAATGTCGAATCAAAAAATTATTTTACGAGAAATCATATATGATATTTCATAAAATATCATATCATATAACAACTGTAATTTTCACTATCATATTTTTCAATATCACACTGATAATATCACTGTCATATTTTCAATATCACTGTCATATTTTCAATACCACTGCCATATTTTCAATGTCACTGTCATATTTTTCAATATAGCTTGGCGCATACAGCGCAATCTAGGGTGATCACCTTTTCTTCATGCAATTAACGACAACAGTGCGTCGAAATGATTCAGTGTCCTATGCACCATTGGGTGAGGATAAGGGTCAGCTGCGGTAGTAGTAAATATTTAAAGCATTAATTTTATCGACTCTTCGTAGATCGTATCTGGCCATTAAACGAAACGTAACATTGAAATTTAATTACTGATTATATACAATATTAAAATGAAACCATCACGAGTACGACCAACCGGCATTTAATAGTTTTTTTTAGATCATTAAACTAAAATAATAAAAAAAATAAATGGATTCTGTTGTTCAGGGGCCATCAAAAGTAATAGAATAATAATTGTATATTTTATGGTTAGCAATCACATTTTTAATGCTACATTTAATCGTGACAGTCATTAGTTTGTAGGCAAAAGGAAATGTCTGCAGTGGAACCTCGGGTTACGAACAAAAACCCTGACGGAAAAATTACTCGATTTCCGAACAAAATTTCAGATTACGAACGAAAATTCGGACTACGAATGCAATTTCAAATAAACAAAATTTGAACAACGTCATATATTAAAAATCGTTAATTTTCATTTGTGCATGTTTTCAAAATGCCTAGAAAATGTACTATATCCCAGCGAAAGCGGCATATTTTTAACTTAATATTTCCCCTCTACAGGGCAGAAAGTGTTGTTTTTGCATTTTGAAGAAAAGATATTATTCAATTATTTTTTTAAATGTACTAAATATTTTTCAAATGGAGAAAAAACCTTCAGGTTTCACCTAAAATGATCTGTAGCACAGTAAAAAGTTCAATGAGTGGCTTGATATTTATTTTTGATACATTTCATTATATTCTTAAACTTTAAAACGATCTCCTGAAAAATAAGTTTTTTTATATATGACGTTATTGAAAGCAGTGAGCAAAATGTCAAATATGATTGACGTACGACGCCATTTGCAAAAATTATAGCACATTCTGATAGGGTGATTCATTGTGTGCCATCCTGTATATAAACATCGTTATATTCTTATAATTACATCAATATACCACTAACAATGTCAATTTATGGACATTGAACGATTTTCGTCTGTTAATCATATGATTACGTTAAAAATTAATCGCTTTTTTCGACGGATATGCATCAAACGAAATAGATTATAAGGCGCATATTTGGAATCTCATTCAATATTAATGTGCTATGTCTTTTGTATTAAAATATGAACACACACAATAAAAATGAAATTTTAAATAGGTACCTACAGTGGAACCTCGAGTTACGAATTTAATTCCAAAACAATCATGTAATTACCATAACAATCTAACTGACAAACTAATTAACCATCAAGTAGCTTCCCGAAGAGGTAGGCAGAGAGAATAGAACGCCACACCAATCTATCTTCGCAAACAATCTTCGCCTCTTTCACATTTCTTCATAAATACCCGCCGATCATTCTTGACTACCTGACCACTGCCAATTTTACATACTTGATCATTTTCCAAGTCTTTCTCTGCATCTATTTTATCCATGTAAACCCTCATCCGCACCCGGTGGTGCATAGGGCACTTTATCATGTAAACACAGTATTATCTTGATCGTTAACACATAAAGGAAAGGTGATCAGCCCTCCGCTTCAGGTACCAGTCCAGGGTTATATTGAATAAATATTAGAGTGAAAAATCACATTGACCTCCCCTCTGGGAATCGAACACGGGACCTCCAGTACGGTAGCCGAGCGTGCTGACCATTACACTACGGAGGCAGACTAAAATCTATTACCAAGTACATATTTATGTTATAGATAATACACTATTGTATATATGTTATTCCATCAATATTTGAGTGTGGTTGTCAATAATGGGTAGAATTGGTGAATGTTACACGTGTGTAAAGTGATCACTTAAACCAGCCTATGACGGTCGTCAGCCCCGTAAATGCCCAGACTTCCATATTCTTCTTCATCTTTGATGAGATGTTAAAAAATAATAGTTGAGTTAGCACACTGACTCATGTTCCTGTCTTCAGTATCTGCAAAGATAAGCCATTCTGCGGATTTCCCCACCATTAACCACCTAAAAAATCGATATGTTTACTTTTTATCGTTAGTTTTTTTTGTTGTATTTTAAAGAGTAGAAAAAATAGTTTTTGTGAGTTCAAGGTTACAAATTAGTGAATTATCAACGATACACGATGGTCCGAAATGATGAATCGTTCTAGCGGATATCCCCGTAACGAAATGGCCATCAATACATTGATCACGCTAATGTTTCCACCATTTTGTTGGAAAATTCTTGACAGTTCTATTGTTTTCTGATTGCTAAATACACGATGAGCATATATGAATATCTACGAATATGACTGTGTCGTCCTTATCAGTAAAACAAATTCCGGTGTGTTTTAAGCAATATTTTCTCAATTTTATATGTTTTCATCTTGCGACTGGGAAATTTACAGTGCCAATATTAGAAACATAACCTTAACTTAATCCAAGTTTTACCGTAAACGCTTGCTTATGTCCACCATTTTCTCACAAATAATCGTTTTACAAGGGTTTTTATGTAGTAAATCTATTAAAAATAAATACCCGAAATTAGGCAAATATTATATACTTAGAGTCAAGGAGCGCTCTAAAGCGCTCGATTTTTTCAAAATGCAATAGGTACCTACCTACCTAACTGTATTTTAAATGAAGGCGATTTTATTCGGAATTTGGAATTCGGAATGCACGTAATCCATAGAAAAAAAAAACAGTACACATTTTGACGAACGATAAATAAGTATTTCAAAGTAGGAATTTCAAGGTATTCCATTGTTTTTTTTTCTTCTTTTTTTCGTTTTATTTTTTTTATTTTTTGCATTTTAATATTTATTTTAATTACAAGTACAATAATATTCTATTTTATTGACACAAAAAATATTTCATTTTATTCATTCTTCTACTTTTTAATGGCTTTTCACCCTTCTTGAGTGTTCTAGCCAGATTTTACTCGTTCGGAATATAGTGAATTATTAAATAACATACAAAGATGAGTTTTAATAATATAAAAAATTTGAAATTACTGGTAGGTACTAAGAATTTTTATAGAGGAAAAGGCATCGATTACATACGGAGTTACCGATTCAACTACATACGTATTATAGATAACAGTAACTCTGTTTCTGGCCTTTTGTTTTTAATGACTTTGACATTTTAAACAGTCAATTAATTGAATTATTTATAAGTCTATTATTATAAGATGTGTCCACGTATTGACCATTCCTGATTTCTTCGTCGGTAACTGCCTATCAACACAAAAGGCACTTGAGATTCCTACCCAAGCTCTGCTAACTGCCAAATATTGAAATTACTCATCAGATAGTTATTTTTTTAAGAATTAATTAGTCTTAACCCTTTCCGGTCCATAAAAAAAAAAATAAAAAATTCCACCAGGTCCACAATAGATTTACAGCATTACAGGGTAAAGCAATACATCCAAGTTTTTTTTTAAATAAAACTACACTTGTGTTAAAAAAAAAATTTCTGTATGTATACAATCTTGTCTCTTATTATTACATTTTATAGACATTTATAGATGAAAAAATATGTTTGCTTGTATTTTAACACTAAACTGGTCAAAGAAAAAAATGACGAATGACATCCGATATAGGACTCACCGGAATAAAGTCGATGTCGAATGACATTCGACATAGGACCGGAAAAGGTTAAGGAAGAAGCTATTAGATTCGAAAACGGTCGAAATTATGATTAAGTTGTTGTTAAGAAATTATTATTTTGTCAGTGAAATTTACATTACATTTTTTTTAGTTAATAATAATAAAATACGCCCCTAAAAATCTTTTAAAAAAATAATTTTAACTCCCTCTTCACCCTTCAACGTAAAAAAGCACACAACTCTAAAATTTTGTCATAGCTTCACATAGGTAAAATTTATGCGGAATGCATCGAAACGCGTGTCATAATAGATTTTAGAAAATTGTGGTATTTACCAAGTAAAACTTAAATGAAAAACAGAAAATAATCATTGGATATTATTCTTCACTTGATAAGTACTTACTTATAATATGGTATATTTTCCATACATAGGTATGTGATAATTTAATCAATCACGTCCGTGACCTTGTATGATCAAAACAAAATTATATCTTGATTACCCATGATGTTGCCATAGGTAAGTTACTCGTAAGTACATAGTAATGGTATTCGACGAAACTCATGAAACGATGTTTGTATCGTGAGATTTTACGTAATCACACCCACATGATTTGCAATATATTTGTAGAAAAACCCACTATCATAAGTTTTTCTAAAAAAAATACACTTATATTCACCATCGTCACACGTACTTCATTTGGGAATTATTCAGAATTCTCTTCTCAAAAATTAAGCTAAATTACGTTTATTTATTTTTTTGAATTACCTAACGCTCAGGTGACTCGGAAATCCAGATACGACTTTTGCATCACCTCTTATCATGGCTCTACTTAGGCTTCAACTTATGAACTTAAGTTTTATAGCCTATACTTACTCGTGAGTGGATTTACTCTTTTTGTTTAATGCGTTAATTTAACGATGACATCCCTGTAAATGACCAGGCGGAAGCATTTCCCTGTCAAAAGATCTTTGTCCCTGTTGGGATCTGTTGTATAATACATACCTGCATATTAGGGTAATATAAATCACTCTCGGCCAGAGACTCATCGCCTTTGCGGTCTTTAGATTTCTATCTCACTCAAATTTGAGATTTTGAGAACTGTAAAGATTTGTCACCTTTTAGGTGACATCAGTATAAGAATTTTGATTGCATTACCATTTTTCTTTCATTGTAATTTTATAATTATTTTTTGTAAAATGTCCCCTCGGCACGAGAAATCTCAATGACGGCATATTACTGTTATTTGTAATTATGTACGAGTAGGTACTTGTATATTATGAAATGTAAGAAATAAATATAAGATATGTATAATGTACGTACTCGATAAAATTAACAAGCGAGTCATAAAAATTACACCGATTCTGTCATCTTTAAATATTTACCAATTATTTTTCTGTTGAAATTCGCGATAGTTCAATAACCAAATTTGATTTCTTCGAAAGATCACTCGACTAATTACACTGGCCAACAATTTACAACTTTTATTTTGTAACTGGCATGAAAATACCTGATCTTTATGCACTTTGCATAGCTGAATTCAAAAACGAAAGCAAAAAAAATGTAGCACGTCAGATTTTTTAGTTTTGGATATTTTTAATTCTGATATTGACTGACGTTTATCCTATTATTTATGTATAAATATAAATAAACATATAATGCTATCGCATTCAATATTAATAGGTTAATGTAATATATTTTCACTGTTACTCCATAATTAGACCCTATTTTCAAAGTACAAAAACTTATCCTAAGAATAATAAATAAATGTAACTCGACACACCCTTCCAATGAGCTATTTACAAGCTATACGGTACTAGACGTACGGCAACTGTTCGTCAAGGAAGTACTGATTCACTTCTGGAATAAAATGGAAAAGGTTAGAACGCAACAAACTATTCGAACCCGGGCAGCATTAAATAAAAACTACATTGGGCCAGCCATTAAAACAAGTTTTGCCCAAAAAAATTTTTCATTCCTCGCTCCAAAAATATTTAATTTGCTGCCCGAAACCATTAAGATTTCCAGGAGTGATCAGGTCTTTAAGAACAGTGTTCGTCGATGGTTACTTAACATTGGAAGGGACAAGGTGGAAAGTGAATTAATTAAAGTCCAGGTGTAATTATCACACTAAAAAACCTTAAAACATAAATTATTTTTGTATCTCCTGTATGTTATGTTTATAAACTAATCATTAAAAAAAATATATGTATATTAAAAATTTTAAAAAAATATATATAAACTTGTATTACCATGTTAGTATTCGGCTCAACACAGGCCATGCCTAAAGAGCCGTAATACGTATAATAAATGTGTATATGAAATGAATATGTATATTGAATGTATCTATGTATTATGAAAATAAATAAATAAATAAATAAATAAATAAATAACACTATCCAAATTTCGGAAGCAAAAAAAAAAAAAAAAAAAAAATTCAATACTTTTTTTGAATCCCTAAGACCTTAGACTAAAACATGTCTAGATACCAACCACTATTACAGTTTCAACGTATGAGGTCCATATAAACAATAATATGACTGTAACATGAAAACTTGACGTGATACAAGCTTGTCGCCATATAGACTTTGAATAAGAACGATTACCTTAGTCCAAATCAGTCATCAAAGTTTCAGTTACAAAATCATCGTTGGCCAGTGTTATTTATATATTTTAAAAACATACTACACACCTAAGTCACAATCATTATTTTCCCGATGAGTAATTTCTATAACTCATTTTAGAACATTGGATAACCAAAACTTAAACACAGATATTAAGTTTTTTTTAATAAAAAATAAATTAAACAAACCAAAACATATAAAATATAAAACAATGGACGGGTACAGTAAATAGGCATATAAAAATCATAAGGTAAGAAGTATGTTTAAAGGAAACAAATCGCTCACTCCTTTCAACAACGTCATATATAAAAAATCGACAATTTTCAGTTGTGCGTGTTTTCGGAATGCCCAGGAAATGTACTATATACCAGCAAAAGCGACATATTTTTAACTTAACATTTACCCGCTACAGGGCACAAAATGTTATTTTTGCATTTTGAAGAAAAGGTATTGTTTGATTTTTTTTAAATATACTAAATATTTTTAAAATGGATAAAAAAACATTCAGGTTTTACCTGAAAAAATCTGTTGCACCGAAAAAAGTTCAATAAGTGGCTTGA